>NW_024080643.1:4156668-4173799 GCF_003009895.1 Hyaena hyaena | reverse complement strand
TGGCTGGACTCGGACTTGCAGTTTGCACACTGTGGCGAACAATGACACAGGGGTTACCCTGCTCACTCCTACTGTGGGAGTCCCTGGTTAACACTCCGAACTCAGGGCTACGCTGGGCAGCTCACTATAGGCAGATGAACCTCCAGTCCTGTCTGGGCTCTCATCATTTTGTGCCCTAATGTGTCAACTCATTTCACCCACCTGAGCCTCAGTTTACTGCACTAGGTTCCTATGCATTCGGCACCTGAGTGGTTCATGTGTGCACTAGTAAAGATGTGCTGACGGAGGGGTGCATTGTTCCCAGTAGACTGTTAGCACATGAAAAGGATGTTTTTAAAACCTCACTCAATAGTATTTAGCAGACGGGAGGGGAAAGAGTAATTAAGTGCCATTTGTCACCCAGCCCAGCTCAATAAACATTTTTTGTTGTTGTTATGCTTAAGAGAAAAAGAAAATGTAATTAAGTTTAAAGAACTAAATTGGGGCGCCTGGGTGGCTTAGTCGGTTAAGCGTCCGACTTTCGCTTAGGTCATGATCTCGCGGTTCATGGGTTCGAGCCCCGCGTCGGGCTCTGTGCTGACTGCCAGCTCAGAGCCTGGAGCCTGTTTCAGTCTGTGACTCCCTCTCTCTCTGACCCTCCCCTCCTCACGCTGTGTCTCTCTCTCTCTCCTAGAAATAAATAAAAACATTTAAAAAAATAATAATAAAGAACTAAAGCTGTGGCCTTAGGGAAGGACTTTGGATGTCAGTCATACCCTAAAAATCTGTAGAAACCTTTCTGGAACCACACTTTTAAGTTACATGCACGAAATCTTCCCAGCTCCAAGTTTCAAAAACCAACAACGGAAACAACAATATTTGAAAATCTCTATATAAGTTGTGTTAATTGGGGAGGGGGCTTCATATTTCCAGTAGGGCAGCTCAAAGCTCATCGTCCTCCCTTCCCTCAGCAAGTAAAATTCTTACTGAGTTTCATAATCTGTTTTAAATAGTACATCGTTGTTGCAAAGTGTTATGTTTAAACGACTGTACTCTTTGATAAATATACATAGCAGATGATCCAGGACGTAGCCCCGTGCGTATAGCTCGAACCAGTCCCGCCTTCCACGGGCAGGAACCACCGCAGGCGTTTGTGGCAAAGAGCAGTACCCAAAGTGCCAGCTCAGCTCTGCGCCTGGGGGCTCAGCTCTGCGCCTGGGGGCTCAGCCAGCCGCAGAGGTGAGGGGGTTGTTGATGGAGGGCTGGACTTGCAGAGGGAGCTGGCTAGTCAGCTGCTTCCTGTGATTTGCCTGGGAGATGGAGGGAGGGGCTGGGCTAAATTTTTCTTTCCTGTGAGTAATATGTGTTTTCGGTAGAAAAAAAAAAAACCCAGGAAGTAGAGATAGCCGAAGAGATATGCAAATAACAGCCACCATCCTGCTCCATCCCACATGCACGATTCCTGAACACGTCAGCAGCACATATGAAAGGGGGTGGTAGTCTCAAGCCCAGCCGGCGGTGGGGGGGGGCTTTCCACCGCCTTTGAAGTCCCAGAATGTGTTCGTGAAAGGCGAGCAAATCCTAAAACAGGCCCTACAAAAATTAGAGTATATGCTGACATATACTGTGTGTAAGGCTGAGCGCTTACAGACACACTACGTCACAGTGGACTGCGTCAGGACATAGCATCTCAAGTTCAATTTTGAGATCTGGCCCGATTGTGCTGTTTTTCCCACACCCCCCTTTGCCATGGTAGCTCCGTTGTCAGAGGTGTCAGAATCCGGAGTTTTCATGAGCCGTGTAATGTGACATTTCTCTCTGTCAACAAATACAATTCTCTGTCGCTTTAATTGCTGCCCACGAGCCCATTGTCTGTAGAAACCATAGTAAAGTCCTGTTGTTGGACATTTATTTCTTCCTTCCTGACTTCGGTAGCACAACACAGTGTGGATATTCTTGCACTTACTTCGTGGGATATTTTATTCCTTCTCTGCTTAGGATGACATGGAACGGCGCGATCGATGGGGCGTGGTGCGCTCACAGTTTTAAGTCAGAAAACAGGCACTCTTGTTTGAAAAATCGTAGCCAGCCCTCCAGTGACAGGGCGGAGGTCAGCTTTACCCCAGACCTCGCTGCTTCTGGGATTCATTGGCGGGAAGTTCCGAGTACCACAGAGAGCCACGCGACGGAGGTCCGAGCCAAGGACCGTGTGGTTAGGCGTGGGCTTTGCCGTGGCTGCTCGGGCCTGGAGGAGCGGAGGGAGGGGCTGTGACAGACACAGACAACAAGCCAGACGGAGCGCCAAGGGCCTCGGTGGACGTGGCCGGCCCGCCAGCACAGAAGACGGATGCCAGAGGATGAGTTGAAGTTGGCGTGCCAGGCTGGGGCGGGGCACTTGCAGAGAGCTGCCCTGAGCGCCCCCTGATCCTCAGCGCCGCCAGGGCCCCTGCCAGTGTCCCCCAGCTTGCGTGTGCTTCGGCCCCATGGCCCGCCCGCCCTCAGAAAGCCTCAGGCCACTTTGTGATGAGTTGTGGCAAAACCTGTGTCTTCCCGTGGAACCAAATGGTGAGGACTCCAGAGAAGCAAACAGACGAATGTGCAGCTCTGTCACCATGTCCCTTGTGGAAGAAGCCCACCTTCCGGGCCGGCTGGCCAGCCAGCTCCTTGCTCCTGGCCCTGCGCACTGGAAACCCAAGTCTAAGGAGTCCGTTCCCCCAGCCCCCACTTTTTTTAGAGCAAACTTGTCCCTCTCTCAGCTTTTGCCCTGCATTCTCTGTTCACCTCCTCGCCTGACATTTAACTTGGCCCCACAAGTCTGTTCCTTACAACCCTCTGCCGAGCACTGTGACCCAGCGTGCCAGGAACAAGCAAAGCTCACCAAAGCCTGCGCTTCTCACTGCCTGTCCCTGTCGTTCATCCTTCCCCTCGGGATTGCTCTCCTCTACCCGCCCCTAGCTGCGGAAACCCTGCTTATCTTTCTAGACGCAGCTCAAGTCCTGTCTTCTTTAAGAAGTCTTAGCAGCCTTCTCACCTTCTAAAACCCCATAGAATGTGGCCACGGTACACATCATATCCCACGGTGTAGGGTATGGATGGTCCCTCACTTAGGTTGGTTCAGTTTAGGATTTTCCAACTTGATGATGGCGTGAGAGCGAGGTGCCTTCAGTGGAAATCACACTTCGAATTTCGAATTTGGATCTTTTCCTAGGCCGGTGGTATGTTGGTACAAATCTCTCTCGCAACGCTGGGTGGTGGCCGCTCCCCAGTCAGCCACACGGCCACAAGGGCAGATAACCAACACACAGACAGCCATTCTCCACCGAGACAACTATTTGTCACTTTCAGTACAGTATTCAGTACATCGCACGAGATGGTCAACACTTTATTGCATGTTTAGTCTTGTTTTTTGTTACTTTTTTTTGATGTATATTGACACACAATGTTAGATTAGTTTCAGGGGTGTAACAGCGATGCGACAGATCTGTTTGTGGTATAGCTACCACGTGTCACCATACAACACTTACTATACCACTGACTATCTTCCCTATGTGGTACCTTTCATCCCCATGACTTACTCATTCCATGTTGGAAGCCTGTATCTCCCAGTCCTCTTCACCTGTTTTACCCACCCTCTCCCCCTCTCCTCTAGCGACCACCAATTTGTTCTCTGTATTTATGGGTCTTTGCATGCTTTTTTGGTTTGTTAATAAGTTTAATTTTTTAGATTCCATCCACCTGTAAGTGAAAATATGGTATTTGTCTTTGTCTGTCTGGCTTCTTTCACTCAGCAATATACCCTCTCGGTCCATCCATGTTGTCCCAGATAGCAAGATCTCATTCTTATTTATGGCTAATACTCCATTGTGTGTGAGTGTGTGTGTATACATACGTACACACACCCCACGTCTTCTTTATCCATTCATCTGTGGATGGACGCTTGGATTGCTTCCGTATCTTGACTATTGATTGTAAATAATGCTACAGTAAACATAAGGGCACATAGATCTTTAAAATTGTGACTTTTTTCTTTGGATAAATACCCAGCAGTGGAATTCTTGGATTGAGTGGTATTCCTATTTTTAATTTTTTGAGGAGCCTCCATACAGTCTTCCACATTAATATTTTATTATAAAATAGGCTTGGGGTGCCTGGGTGGCTCTGTTGGTTGGGCTCCCAAGTCTTGATTTAGGCTCGGATCATGGTCTCATGGTTTGTGAGATAAATAAAATAAAATAGGCTTTGTGTTCGATGTTTTTGCCCAACTGACTATGGTGTTCTGTAAGTTAGGTGTATTAACTGCATTTTTGACTTACGACGTTTTCAATTTATGATGTGTTTATCAGGATATGACCTCATTGAAAATCAAGGAAAATCTGCAGATTATACCATACGTGTGTGTGTGTGTGTGTGTGTGTGTGTGTGTGTGTGTGTGTGTGTGTACTTAATGATTTTAAGTTCCTTGGAGACAAGGACTATAACCATTCATTTTCCTCTTCTGGGTGTTGAGAATCACTATGCCTTGTGCCAAGGTACTGATTCCGTAAATGAATGAGCAGCGAAGGAACCTGGACTGAGGCATAAGGGAAGTGAGTGTAAGGAGCCTCCCAGAGAAAAGCTCATCTGATAGGAGTCTGGCTCCAACATTTCTCTATAGGAGGGATTTGGGGACAGCATCGTGATCAGAAAGAGGCTTAAAAGCACTTTGTAAAGAGGGAGACAACACTTGTGAAAATAAAAGGAGACCAGAGCTGATGGAGATCACCAGGGAGCCACTTACCACGTCACGTCTCCTTAACATTCTTCCGAGGTGTACGTTTTCACTGCGATTGAATTTAATGCTTTCTGTTGTTTTTGTGTCATGGGATGTTTCCCATTGATTAAATTACATCGTTGTTTTGATTTTTTTTTTTTTTTTGTAAGAACAAATACTAACACACTTGTCCCTTCTGGGTCTTGCAGGCAACCATGGTCCTGAGCTCCGCACACTTCTGGTTGGGATTATTTCTGGTTCCCACGGCGTGTTTGATCGAGGATGTGGCATGGAGAGCGTAAGTGAAAAATGAAGTGCCCGCCCTAAGTCTCGCTCAGCTGTTTCTTGCGATCACCTTTCATGGTCGCTGCCGTAGGGTACTGTGTGCTGTGGGACTTCTCGAGAATCAGGTCCCCTGCTACCTGCCAGCAACAGATGTAAAGGATGTTAGGGGTTTGGGTTTCTGATTTGTGTTTTCCTTTAACCTGTGCTTCACCTCGATGTGAGAATATAGACAGAAAGGAGTCCTGAGGCAGGCTGGGTGACAGTCAGTAGGGACGGTACTTGTACATGATTCTTAAAGGACAGTTTCTAAGTACAGAGTCATTCCATCAGATTGAGGAATGATAGCTCAAAATTCACTTCTCCTTATAACAAAAATCAGTGCTACATGATCGCTAACACAGCCTGGCTTTAAATCCCCTGCTTAACCAAAAACTGTGTATGTAGGTCATTTCAAATTAGAACATACAATGAAGGATTCTTCATTTTTCCAATAATTCACAGTAGGAATCCTTCAGGCATAATTTATTTAGAGTGTCCCTGTACAAACCTGTGAGAACATCAATCACAAAGGTGAAATTATAATGTGGGTTATATAGGAAATAAATCATGCCCAATTTTTGCTTATATTTCAAAATATATTGTTTCTGAAATATCTTGTGTACAAGCAACTAAGTAGCAAGAGAATGCAAATCTTAATTTTATCCATGAGAAGGGGATGGAACACTCCAAACGAGGTAGTACTGAATTTTGTTTGGGGTAGGCCTGATTCCTCCTACAGACAGCTGCCGACTTCCCTGAAAATTGAGCCTTCTGGATTGGTTTTCCTTTGGGTGAAGCATAATTATTTTGGGGGCCCTGAGGTAGAGAATTGAGACTTTAATCCAAACCTTCCCGGGAATGACATCAGATTTCATTTTGATCTCCCCCTCCCTCCCACACTCAGTGAGACTTGTTCGTGCCTGACAGTTAAGGTTATCTTTTGAAAAAGTCTTCATTTTAGCATTATCTTGACAATGATTCTACCTAATGCAGAGAGAGAGAAAGAGCAAGAGAGAGAATTGTATAGCACATATTTGGGGTGTTTTTTTTTTCTCTTCACTAAGTTCTGCAACTGGTAGTAAAAAATAATTTTAATTTATTAAATGGCTTGATTTGCCACTACTTCCCTTCTATCTACTAAAACCATGTTTCGTAAGTAGCTGAACTAGAATCTTTGGAAATGAAATCATTATAGCCAGTAAAGATGTTTTCTTAATCTAATAAATGCACCGAGAGGAAATTTTCTATTATTTGTTCTTACAGCGCATAGCCCAGTTGCAGTGCACCATATTACCTTGCTAAATTTCTTCCACCTTACATGACAGTCTGTGGTAGTTTTAGGTAAATACAACACGACATTGGTTACATCAGATCCCTTTACAGTCTGTACTGTTTGAGACTAGTGATGCAATTACAAATTAATCTCAGCCTGTTTTAGTTCAACTATCCAGATCAGTGCCATGAAAAAACTTTTTTTTGAGACTTTATTTGCCAAGCGAGACTTTAGCGGAAGTCCCTTTCTCCCATTCCGAAGAGTGTTGGCAGATTACGGTGTTCTCTGCCTCCTTGTCTTGGCCAATCCATCCCACGTATAAGTCGCCGGCCACCAGTGAGGCAAATTATTCCTTCCAGCAGGACTTGCTTTTGGTCTCCCCTGGCTCTGTAAAATTAGCACCATCTTCATTTTAGCAAGAATAAGTCAAAGGATAAATCAAAGGACAGTGCCTTCAGCTCCACCAAATGGAAAGAGTAAAAGTTGCTCATTTCCAAGAAGCTTGCCAACCAGCAAGGAGCAGGGACCGTGTTCTGTGAAGATGATGCTGGGCAGGGGGGGGGGGGGCGCAGCAGAGGCAGGCAGACCCCAGGCATTGTCCCACCTGCTGCCTCCTGCCCGCGAGGGGCCCAGAAAACAGCCCTGCCCAGGAGCAGATGGCACCTCAACTTTGGGTTGAGCCGGAAGGGCCGCTACAGAAGTCCGGAGGCACTTACGGAAACGTACTTGTATCTCGTTTTACTTGGAGAAACCGAGGAGGGTGGTGTATATTGACTCTCACCCGCAGTGTTTGCCCAAAGAAGGTGCTCGATTTGTGGTACACATTTCACGTCTAAAGTACAGTCACCTCTGTCCTCAAAAACAAGAATTCCACGGGTTTATTTGGGAATTCTCCCTGTGATCATGGGGCCCCGTGTTTTATCTTCCGTTCTGCTCCCAGCCTGACATCAGTGTCGTCGAGTCCAGTAAATTCAGAGGCTCCTCTGGGAAGAGAAGGCGGACTATGAGTTGCTCCTCTCCCTTGAGGCCACAATAACTGTGATTTCCCTCTCTGAGCGTCAGAACGTGTTCTGTTTTCCCTTCCTGCACACTGATCGAAACCACAAATCCTGACTGTCCACACCTCCCTGCGCTTGGTCCCTGTGGCCCACTGTTGATGAAACATGGCGAGCTGTGGCCGGCCTCGGACTTCCAAGGACGGTTTTGAATGGAGTGAATCGGAATGACGGACGCCTGTGCCGTGACGGTGGCTCAGGGCAGTGTTGGGAGGCTGTCACGGTGCAGTTGCAGTCTCTCATCTTGCCTGGGACCAGTCTTCCGGACTTTTGGTTTTGTTTTTAATTTTGGTGGTTAACTGTTTTTGAAAGAGCTTTTAAGTCCCGGCAGAAAGCAGGCCCGCCTTTCCACATGTATTTCTATGAGCGAAAGTGAGCTCCTCTCTCTCCATGTTCCCCCCTTACTCTGCCTAGTCCCCCTCTCCCATTTCAGGACCTAGACTGTTTTAGAGGCGGGGGTAAAAAAAAAAAAAACCAGCATGAGGTAATTCAGTCATTTTTTCCATGAAGTCTGTCAGCTTTCTGGTTGAAGATCCGTTAGACTATCTTAAGTCAGATTTGGATGCCAGTAAGTACCTACTGTGTTATCCTGTTAACCGTGATTTTCAAAAGGGACCAGACTAACACATCTACAAAAATGACTGATTGATTATATGTGATACCTGGCTAATGAGTATTTTTATTAGGAGCATGAAGTTTACATAGCCCAGAACTATTTTAATACACTTTAGCTTACTTCCAAAATGTTTACCCATGACCGCATTCTTAGGTCAGCTGCCATGTCCTCATTCTCATTTAGGAGAAGCTCGTTAGTTGCTCTGCAGAAATAATATGAAGTTCAAGGCAACCAAACACAGGAGGCAGCCTCCTTTTATCTAACCATATCTCTTCCATGTTACCAGTCAGCACACAATACGTTCAGCAGTTCCAGAATGACTTCATTTCCTTGTTATAATCCTGGATAGGCGGTGAAAGGGAAATAAAAAGTCATAAGAAATATCTGTATACAAATGAGTCTTGATTTAAAAAAAAAAAAACTAAGTTTTTGTGAACCACACAGTTTCATCCGCATTTAATGGAATTAAACATCTTCTTGGCTTGCTACTTTTCCATGCAGAAGAAGGAGTCAAGAGAAAAAGTTTCAGAAAGAGGAAAATGAAAAGTTCGAGATTCTATGCTGATCTGTTTCTGTTCAAAACCCCTAACAACCGGGAGATACCCATTGCTGTATCTCAGGGCCCCCAGACGACTCTCACACCCTGACAGTGGCTAAGCACGCCCACGGTACCCCCTGTGTGATCATCTGGGCTCTTGATGGGGGGTTGGATGGAACCCCAGACGGAGAGGGTGAGCCATTCAGGGATAATGTCGCAGCTGTGACTTAGAGCAAGCCAAGCCCCGGCTCCTGGTAAGACTGAAATTGCATGCCGGTGGCTAATGCTTAAAGACTGGCTTTTCACATGTGAACTTTGACGGGGGGAGAGTCATTTACCTAATGAAGAATTTATTAATTAGGTAACGGCCCTTGAAAATGCAGTTTTGCCTTGGCCAGCATCGCTTCTACCCCAGCACCACACACAGAAGGACTCGCGGAATCAACTCCACCGTTGCCATCCGGTGTTCCCAAATAGCGGTCCAGTCCTGTGAGCTAGCCTCGTGGAAATGCTAAACACCTGCTGAGTAATTCTCGGACACCAATGAGTTTCATCCACTGAAAACATGCACAGTGTCTGGGGGCATTAGGGTACTCAGCTCATTTCCCACTGAAACGGTTTTGTGAATGAGCCCAAACCGGCAGCTTCAATGTAGTGGGTCAGATGCTTTCTCCCTTGGCCTACGGCATAGGTTTCCCGCCCACTGGCCCAGCCTTCCTGTTCCTAGCCTACTTCTTGGTGGCCCCCTTGTCACCCAGCCCAGCAGATGACTCCGAAGGCTGTTATAGAGGTTGATGAGCCCTGATTGCTCAGTGTCAGGAGAAAGAGGGAGGAAGGCAGGGAGGGTGATGGATTGAGGACCATCCTAACCCAAGGAGAGCACAGGCCATCCTCCAGGACCCGCAGATGTGTTCTCTTGGGACCTGTATATCTGGGGTGAATCCTAGCTGAGCGGGGCTTGGCCCTTGGTTGTCTGGTCCTCATTGGAGCCCCGTGAGCCCATGAGATAAAAGTTCAAGTTGGGGGCCCAGCGTATTCAATAATAGTGAACAGTGTAAATTTCAACATTCTTTTTTTTTTTTTTTTTTTTTTTTTTACTGTCTCCAGCAAAACGTTAAACGTTTTCTCATTTCTTGTTTAAATTAAAATTCCACAGTCTCTACTTTGAACTGCAGTACGTTATCACCACTGAGTCCCGGGACTCGGCTTGATGTAAGGAAGGTATTCTGTGTTAAAACCCGTGTGGCTAGGTTCCCTTGTTTACTTTGGGGAGAAGGAATGACAGGCACATACACAGCATCTTAGAGCTAATGCTCCGTTAGAGATTAGCTCAGAGTGTTAGGGGACGACCGGGCATTATCTTCTCGGGCTTTCTTCCCTTGAAGGTGGAGGGTGGGAGGGAGACTGTGATTTCACTGCAATAGCTCACGCCTTCAGAATGTTCCTGTTACACTGTTTTTGCTTCCTTGCAGAGATGCTCCGTGTTTGTTCTCATTCTGTCTTTGAGTCCCGGCCCTTAGTGGGATCCTCACATCTCTTTACACTGAAACTAATGCAAAGCTTTCCATAAAAAGAAGCCTGCACAGTATTGCTAAGCACTGAGCAATTTTTCTGTTTAGTTTTTTTTTTTTCCTCCGTTTCATACCTGTGTCCAGTCACATGCCTGGTCCTTCAACGGTATCGTTTCCAACAGTAGCTCTGTGTTTAGTCTCAATTTCAGGAAGATCCTGAGATCAGCCACTTATTTGAATGTGGTGTAAGGTGTTCTTAGTTTAATCAGTAAAAGAGTGCAGGCCGTTCTTCCTCCAGTTCAAGGGGAGGGACCAGGCTGAGGTTTAAACTGTGGTGCGGAGACCAACTTATTTCTGTTATTCGATCTGTTGTTTTACACCATGGAGCCCACACAGATGGGCCCTAACAGTAAGTCTCTGCAAGACAAGGGTGGAAAAGCTGGGCCTGGGTGTTTGTGTTGGCCCTGAGTTTCAGGGCCAGGGTTTGGCTTGAAGAACATGAACTCCAGCATTATAAATCCCACTCCCGGGGCGCCTGGGGGGCTCAGTCGGTCAAGCGTCAGATTTCAGCTCAGGTCATGATCTCATGGTCCGGGAGTTCGATCCCCGTGTCGGGCTCTGTGCTGACAGCTCAGAGCCTAGAGCCTGCTTCGGATTCTGTGTCTCCCTCTCTTTCTCTGCCCCTCCCCTGCTCGCACTCTGTCTCTCTCTCTCTCTCTCTCTCTCTCTCTCAAAAATAAACATTAATATGGGGCGCCTGGGTGGCTTAGTCGGTTAAGCGTCCGACTTTCGCTCAGGTCATGATCTCGCGGTTCGTGGGTTCGAGCCCCGCGTCTGGCTCTGTGCTGACTGCCAGCTCAGAGCCTGGAGCCTGTTTCAGTCTGTGACTCCCTCTCTCTCTGACCCTCCCCTGCTCACGCTGTCTCTCTCTCCTAGAAATAAATAAAAAAATAAATAAAAAATAAAAAAAAAACATAAATAAATAAAGCCCATTCCTGCTGGGACAGTGGCTCTTTTGATGCTGAAAGGAGAACAAACCGCTTAGCCGGACTCTGTGACCCCCATGGGGGCCAGGGCTGAGGGACCGCATACCCCACTAGGGTAAGGATTTAAAGCGTCTTCTGGGTTCTTAGGTCCTGCGGTGAAAAACTTTAGAGATGGACGCATGAATATCCGTGAACCCCCCAGTCTTTGGTCTGAATGGCTGGGTCCTCGGCCAGATTCTCAGGCTTTCAGCAACAGGCAGTGTTCTTTGGCGGATGTGGGCTAACATCTGAGGTTCACGGTCCAAGTGTGTTCTGCGGGACTTGGGGTGCTTCCCAGCATATGAAAGTGGAGCCCCAGCCATGCACCGGGACTGTGAATGTTCCGTGATGTCCAGAGCAGCAGCCTCGGCGTCAAAGGGCATCCAGGTGTGGCCCCAAAGGGAGCAGTCTGGCCTTAACGCTGCATACAGTTCCTTTGTCATGTGCTTTTTGCTTTTCCTTCCCACACAGGGCCAAGCATACCTGCAAAAAAACGTTGCTGGAGGAGGTGCAGGAGCTGGAAACGAAGGCCAGAGTGATGGGAAAAGCGATGCTACGGGACAGTAATGGAAAGAGGTGGGTCAGCGCCGGCCGGGAACGCAGGGCCACCGGTGCCCCCCACCGGCTCCCTGCTTTTCCTTCCCATCGTTCTTTTTCTTCTTCTCAGTTTTCCATGCCATCACGGAACACTCAGTTTTTACCCCTTTGGGTTATTCTCAAAGAATATAGTCATAGGGAGATTTAAATTGCATTTTCTCAGTGGCCACATGAAATGTGGCCCGTCCCCAGGTAAAGCTGGGGTTCTTACGGGGTCCAGGCATGGGCAGAACAGCCCAGATGCAGAAAACTGAAATTGTAGCGATACCATTTTAAGGTAGAAAAGTCCTGTTTTAGTTCTATTACCAAAGCTAGGCCTTTTGATCAGGCCCAATTGTTGTACTCAACGATGAGTGTCTACCATGAAGGTCTGCGTGCCGAATAATGCACGTTATTCACATAACTCTTATTTCATAGCAAGAGTAACTGGGGCCTTTTGTTTTGCGTTTAATGAATTAGGATTTTCTACTGGTGTTGAGAAAGTGTCATGTGACATATGGGCAAGTTCACAGGAACAAATGCTGTCACTCCCTCTCTTTGTTTCTAGTAGAACCTCTTCCCCATACCTACAAGTTGGGCATGAGAAACAGCTTTTGATTAATCCTGTACGTTAAAATGTTACTAGATTGCATTTAGCTAAAGCCTGCCTACTAACAAAGGAAGTTTACCTGGACCCAAGAGCAATTAAGCATTGCCATCTTAGACAGATGGAATGTCTGGAAAACTAGGAGTACCACTCTCCTCTAAGTGCATTGAAGGAAATCTGTCGCTAACTGCCAGGGAAATAGAAATCTACAAGCTGAAGACTTCTAGGGATTCCTACTACATGTCTTAATGTTTCAGTTCCGTTTGCTTGTACCATATTCCAAAGCAATGAAGAGAAAGCATTTTCTTTTAAGGACAGAATCCAGAGTTGGAGATCTGTTAGGAATAGAATGTCACATAACTGCAGATATGTCAGGGAAGGGGCTGTAGAGTATGTCGTTGAAGTTGTGGTTTCTGTGTTTGTTTTTGACACTTTTTTAACAAGTGAGTCCATTAGCCTTCATTTTAGTCACTATAAAAAATAATCTGTCAGCAAGACAAAAATCACTGTCTTCATTTAGCTTAAAGCCATGACTGGGTGGGGACAGCGACCGGGCTTGAAGCAGATCTATATATAACAGTGACACAAGGCAGCACATGGCAAAGGCCTGCCCTGCCCGTTAGATACTTTAGGCCCAGTGCTTAGCACCTACTAGATTTTCAAGGGCCTACAAAAGTCTTTGAGACCTAAAAAAAAAAAAAAAAAAAGTTCACCAGCTCTAAAAATAGGGAGAAGCCTCCGCAAATTGAAATTAATAAAGGTTTAGGGGCGCCTGGGTGGCTCAGTTGGTTAAGTGTCCGACTTTGGCTCAGGTCATCTCACGGTTTGTGGGTTCAAGCCCCACCTCGGACTCTGCTGACAGCTCAGAGCCTGGAGCCGGCTTCAGATTCTGTGTCTCCCTCCTTCTTTGCCCCTCCCCTGCTCACGCTCTGTCTCTCTCTATCTCTCAAAAATAAATAAATGTAAAAAAAAATAATAAAGGTTTAAAACTCTACAAAATGCAGACCAGCCTTAATAACTGTTAGGTATAACAAGCACGCTGAGTTTTAGCATCTTTGGAAACAAGGCACAGGGCCTCTTTGATCTTAAGAATGCTCATGTGTGTACACAGTAACTGCTAGAGAGCATAGGTTATTCCGAAGCAAAATGAGAAATTGCAAAGCAACACCTTAAAAACACCTCTCCAGCATTTGACAGGAAAACCGAGCTCTTCAACGTGGCATAAGAATGCACTTTACTGTGTTTGATCTGACGTGGGGGCCACAGCCTCGTTCTGCCCTGTGAGGCTGAAACAGGCCTGGACGTGGGGTCGGGTAGCGTGGAGGGCGTTCAGAGGAGGGGGCGGTGCCCCGGAAGGCCACCCGGCTTGAGGGGTGAGGGGCTTCCCGTTGCAGATGGGACAGGAAGCCGGGCCAGAGGGGGTGGGCAGATGAAAGTAGGGAGCTTGTGTTCCCAGTCCCCACGGAGGGAGCAGCCCGTGCAGAGGCACTAGATGTTGTGTACCCTGGTGCCTCCCACAGAGACTGGAGCCTGCGATTGGATTCTGGCTCGGCTGCCGCTTAGCCGCGTGACCTTGGACAGGATACCTGACGTCGTGGATGGGCTCTCCGTCTGTGACAGAAGGCTACCATTTGGGGGGAAGGCAGTTGGGACTGAAAGGAGCAATACGTAGCTACACGGCATATT
Source organism: Hyaena hyaena (assembly GCF_003009895.1). Taxonomy (NCBI): domain Eukaryota; kingdom Metazoa; phylum Chordata; class Mammalia; order Carnivora; family Hyaenidae; genus Hyaena; species Hyaena hyaena. The sequence continues at coordinate 4,159,859 of NW_024080643.1, read as the reverse complement.
GGCTGACCCGTGGCAGGAGGCCAGCGTCCGCTCCTTTTCAGCATGGCCAGAGAGCCGTGATGTTGCAGGGGCGGGGTGGGGGGGTGCGGGCTGTGAGCCCGTCCCCTCCTTGCCGCTGATGAAAAGAATGTAACTTTTAAAATTCACGTGCCCCGTGCAAAATTCACTTCTCAAGGCCCAGATGAGTGTCAGAAGGTAATTAGAGTTTCAGTGGGGTTTCCTACCTTCTGCACCATAGAATCTGTTTTCTGATCACTTTGTCACGGGGACAACTGTGTAGCTGCAGCGACCGCGCACAAACGTGAGTGTGTGAGTGAGCGTGCACCCCCGCTCCGTGGCTCTGGTTTCCTTGCGCTCTCCTCGCAGCGCCTTGCCTCACTCTTGTCTTCGTAGCAGAAGGTCCTTTGGGGATGCCCCTCCTCCCATCATCCTCAGACACCCCCCCTGCCCCGACCACCACCATTTGTTTTTCTCCCTCCTAATTGCTCCCAGATTTGCTGGGTGGTCCGTTTGCAAACTAGATAGCGGGCTGCTCTGATTGTGTCCCGCCCGGTCTCCCAGCTGTTGGTTTATCGCCTTTGTTTGCTTCTTTCACACCTGCCTGGATTCCCGTGCACCTCTGGCACTGGGGAGGGAGGGGGAGGGGGGTGGTTCAGCCCAGGAAGGGGTGGGGGTGGAGGTCTCCTCAGCCCCGTCCTTCCGCGTAAAGATTTAGAGACGCCCTCTTTGAGAGATCCCCAGCACTCCTCTCGTACCTCCCCAGCTCTTACTCCCCACCCCCCATCTAATATTTCACTTGACTCGCGCATCTGTCTTTGGCTGTTAGTCCAGCGCGTAGTAGGAGCTCTGTAAATATTTGCTGACTGCCTGGACATGCGAAAGCCCGGGGAGTTGGTGGCTGGGAAAGGAGAGTGAGCCTGTGGACCTGCCGTACCTGTTGTGTTGGCTCAGTTCGAGCGTAGCCCCAGAGACGCCGAGAGATATGTAGGTGGCCACGTGGCCATTTATGTCATGGCCTAAGAATGGAGCTAACAGAGTCACAGATGGAGAGGCACGTAGGACGTCAGCCTGCACGTGCACGCATGAGGAGCCGGGAGCTGGTGCTCCCAACAGCCCCCAGCCCATCCTGCACACCAGGTGTCCTCAGCATCCGTTGAGGACGGGAGACTGACGCAGCTCAGTTCTGAAAGGCTTCCCTAGGGCCCCGTCAGGACATCCTGCCAAGTCATAAAACCCAGGTCCAAGTCGCTGGCAAATGTTCTAGCAGTTTTTCTCAGGAGTGTAACTCACACGAAACAGAACAAAACTGTTTATGCATTAATCTTGAAAAGCACTCTTGTGCCACATTTACAATTATAATTTTGAAACGGGACCTAGGGCTTCCCAGTGTCCCTCTGTGCTCCTCATCCATCCAACACAATACTTTGAACTTGCCATCTTACTGCTCTGGTCGAAGCCCCAAACTTTTACACTCTTGGTAAACGTGAAAACGTCATTAGCGCGCTTCCGCGTTAAGTAAATCTTGTCTTCCGAAATGAACCTGTGTCCTTTATGCATAATTAAACCTGTCCTCGTGACTTAGAGAAACGAGGCTGAGAAAGAGATGAGATCTGAGAATAAGATCTCCAAAAAGTGCAGGGAAGTAAGAAAATGCTTACGGTGGTGAACAGAAACGTTCGTCTTGATTGCATTTCATCTTTCCCCGATGAAACCTTTTTCTTGATGTATTGTTTGTGTGCCTCCCAAATACCAGGCACTTGTTAATATTTGGATTGTTCAGAACACCTTCCCGCAAACCAGCTTCCCCAGAAATCTTTACCTGTTCTGTGTGTAAAATAGAGTCTGTCATGCATCTAGTGGCTTTGCACACCTCTAAAATGAGCTTCCCAGAAGGGAAGAATTCTGGCTTTCAGTGTTTTGGTAGTATTTTCTCAGTCTTTATTCCTGAAGTAGAAGTCATGCAGTTTCTGTTTTTCCTCTGGTGGAAGAAAAATCTTCCAACGGCCATAAGTAAAAATGATATGAATATAAGTTTTAAAAATGCCTAAGATGTCGTGTATGGGTGACAGACTTTTTTCCCTTCCATTGTTTTTCTTTCTTGGTACAAGGTAGAGGTGTTCTGGTGCTTTGGGTATGAGAGCAGTCAAGAAGAAAGGTGAATATATTGGATGAAAATACCCAGTTTTCCAGTTATATTTAATCTGAAGAAACAACAAGGAGACCCTTTTGTTTAGACCTTCTTTCTAGTCATCACAGTTGGTGGGAGGGGGTAGGAGAGGCCCTGTGCTGATTTTCTCCAGTTTCAAGGTCAAGGAGTTCTGGTTGCTGCCCTTGGCTTCCCCCAGCAAGGCGGTGGGATTCTCTGTCACTTAAGTGCATCCCTGGAGTGTAGTTTCCTCTGTGCCCTGGTAAAGGTACCCGGTGACTGGTCTTTGCCTTATGGAGCGATCACTGAACCTCTTACTTGGTTTTGTGTCCTCATGAATGCTGATACACGGGCTCTGTGACCCCGGGGCTAAGCCGGCACACTCGGGGTAATCTAGACAGGCTGTCTGCCTCTTGGGAATTCAGGAGGGAAACGTGATTCACTCCCGTGTGTGGATGCCACAGCCCATGCTCACACAGCCTCCATTTCATCAAGGCTCCCCCTGTGCAGAAAGGTAGGGGCGCTGGTCCAAGCCAGCCATCTGGGAATCCTAATGGATTGTTATCAGTGGAAACAGAGGCCAAAGCCTCAAACACATCAGCACGGTTCTCAAAGACCCCAAAGACGATTCCTCCAGGCAGCACTCACCTGGTGCTCTTTCAAAACCCAATTCTATTAAAAAAACAAAAACTCTTGCTTTTGGGGATGTGTCAAGTAAGAAGTTGCTGCGGTGGAGGTCAAGGAGGTTGTTTCCTGCTTTCTCCTCTAGGGTGTTGATAGTTTCCTGTCTCACGTTCAGGTCCTTTATCCATTTCGAGTTTATTTTTGTGCATGGTGTGAGAAAATGATCTAGCCTAAGTGTCCATCCACAGATGAATGGATCAAGAAGATGTGGTTTATCTATACCATGGAATACTACATGGCAATGAGAAACAATGAAATCTGGCCATGTGTAGCTACATGGATGGACCTTGAGGGTGTTATGCTGAGCGAAATAAGTCAGGCAGAGAAGGACAAATATCATATGTTTGCACGTATAGGAGGA
>NW_024080643.1:3992860-4156212 GCF_003009895.1 Hyaena hyaena | reverse complement strand
CTCTCTCTCTCTCTCAAAAATAATAAACATTAAAAAATAAATAAAAATATCCACTGTGCTCTGAGCTCTGAACAGAAATCCTTTGACCTTTAAAATAGTGTTTAAAAGCTATTTGGTGTTACTACACGTCCGAGTCAAAATAGTACAACGGCTGAGTCAAAAAGGAGTGTAAAGGGGCGCTTGGGTGGCTTAGTCGGTTAAGCGTCCGACTTTCACTTAGGTCATGATCTCGCGGTTCGTGGGTTCGGCCCCGCGTCGGGCTCTGTGCTGACTGCCAGCTCAGAGCCTGGAGCCTGTTTCAGTCTGTGACTCCCTCTCTCTCTGACCCTCTCCTGCTCACGCTGTCTCTCTCTCTCTCTCTCCTAGAAATAAATAAATCATTAAAAAAAAAAAAAGGAGTGTAAAGCAAGCCTCAAAATATGAGATACGCCAGCTCGATTGTATATTATTTCCCCAATATAGACTTTATGTCATTTTAGGAAAAAAAATTTTTTTCTCCTAGTATTGACTGTCGGCAGCACACGGCTCTGCCTTTCCATTGTCTCCTTTCCCACACTTCTCCTCTCCCTAAAGTACCTATTAGTTTTTTATTAGCTAAAAGGATAGGAAATTATGGCATCATTTTAGCAAACCTCTCCAGGCCAGGTGGCAAATGTCTGCTTCCAACACCTGGTTAAGATTTATTTCACTTCCAGCTGCATGTTTCCCGTCACTGTGTCATGAAGCGGATTAAGGAGCAGAGCACAGAGACAGACAGACCTGAGCTGGGCTCCAAGCCCTGCCACGCACTCAGCTCTGTGACCTTGGCTGGGCGAATAACTTCTCTGAACTGTAGCTTTCTCATCATAAAGTCACTGTGAGGTTTAAGTGAAATAATACTTATTAAGTCTCTAGCAGATGGAGACGTTCAAAGAGTGTCAATACCCGTGTTGTCTCCTAACATAGAAGCTGAAGAACAGTAAAGGCTCACCGGCCATTTTAACACACGTGGGTTTTTCCCAGGGCTCTTAGAGTGCGAGTCCAGCAGATTCTGTGGTTTGCGTCGTCGGGGTATGCCCCCCCCGCACGCTGGGCCCCAGGCACATCAGAGCGGTGTGCGCAAGCCACTGTGAGCGTGAGTTTTGGGGCAGGGCCACGGGAGCAGAGTTCACAACCCTGACATTTCCCCGAGTCAGCCTCAGATTTCTGACTCCACTTTGCACAGAAGAGGGTGTTCCCAGACCAAATCCCGACCTTCTGATGCAGCACGTCCGCACCTGACCTGCAATCTCCCCTGCGAACCAGCCCACCCCGCAGAGTTCTTCGCCCCCATCGAGGACAAGTTGCCGCAGTACCAGGAAGGTCCCCTCAGCGCCAGCATCCTGTCCAATCTTTGCTGTCACATGCAGCACGGCCCCCCCAGGCCACCTTTCCGTCGCCTGGGCCAGGACCCTGTTTGCGAGGCTGGGCGCTGCTTTGCTGCCCCGGCCCCTGCTGTGGGGCCTGTCCGCCCCCTCCAGCCTCCACAGACCCCAGACTGTTTCCAGGGCCCAACCCTATTCCCTTGGTCTAGAACCTTCTCTGTTAGCCATCTAACTAAGTGCAGGCCAGGGCCGCACACTGATTTCCGCCTCCTCTCCCTCTTTTTACCTACATGGATCTCGGCCTCCTGCCTCCCCGGGCCCCTCCCCAAGCTGCCCCCCCCCCAAGTTTGCTCCTGTTCCTCTGCAGCTGCTGCTGCCTCTCGGCCCTTTCTTTTCTTTTCTTTTCTTTTTTCTTTTCTATTCTTTATTTTCAAGTTAGTTAACATGCCGTGTAGTCCTGGGTTCAGGAGTAGAATCCTTCAGGAGAACTCATCACTTCCATCCGGCGCCCAGTGCTCATCGCAACAAGCTCCCTCCTTAATCCCATCACCCATTCCCCCCCCACTGCCTTTAACCCTCAGTTTGTGCTCTGTGTTTAAGAGTCTCTTGTGGTTTGCCTCTCTCTCTCCTTATCTTACTTTTCCTTCCCTTCCCCTCTGATCATCTGGTAAGTTCTCAGATTCCACATATGAGTGAAATCACGTGGTATCTGCCTTTGACTGACTTCACTTAGCGTAGTGCCCTCCAGTTCCATCCACGTTGTTGCAAATGACAGGATTCCATTCTTTCTCATCACATCCATGGTGTGAATACACCACATCTTCTTTATCTGTTCATCCTTCGATGGACATTTGGGCTCCTTCCATACTTGCGCTATTGTCGATAGCGCTGCCATAAACATTGGGGTGCACGTGCCCCTTCGATTCGTCACTCCTTGATCCTTGGGATAAATCCCGAGTGGTGCAACTGCTGGGTCATAGGCCCCTTGGGCCATCTCCGTTGGCTGGTTTTAGACAAGGGTGTCAGTACTGGGTGGAGCTCTGGGTACTCGGGCTCGGGGACGAATGAGGCAGACCCTTGTGCTGGAGGGATCTGGACCCCTGAAGACAAACGCTTCCGCCTCCAGACACACTGACACCACTGAGTCGTCTCTGACTTCCCGCCACTGTGATAATGTCATCTGTCGGGGGCCGCCTCTAACGCATTCGCTTTGAAAGTGTTTTCAGTTATCTAGCTACTCGACATACACAGCAGTACAGCCGCCGGTACAAAGAACTGCCCAGTACTTGCTGTCCACACTGAACACTTCCCACGGGTTTGCCCCGACTGCCTCCTCTAGCTCCTTTTTGGACCCCCTTTTGTTTTGTTTCGGTGAAGCATGTAAAGCAAATCCTAGATCTCACATTTCACCCTTCGGTATTTCAGGATGTAGCTCTACATATCACATCACACATTTTACGTGTATTATCATTAATACGTTTATACTTATGTTGTTACATATAAACACTGTAATCCTGCTGCCTGTTATCACATCTAAACAATTAGTAATAATTCGTTGGTATCAGTTGATAGCCAGTCCATAAACGGGTTTTCTGGATCCTGCCAACCTTCTCTTTTGAGGGATGTATTGGGTTTGTATGAGGATCTAGGCAAGGGGCCCATGTAACCTTTGGGTTTCTTTCCCCTCTCCAGAAGCCCCCTGCCCTCCCTTGTTTTTTAATGCCATGGGCTTAACATAACGTATGTGCCATTTTCTTTTTCTCACAACCATCATCACCACATGCTGTAAGTGAGTTTGCTCCTATCAGAAAGAAGGGGCTCAGCCTCACGGAGGTGGGGTCACCTCCCCCCACACAGAGTCGGAGATCAGACCCTCAACTTCAACTCCAGGTCTCCTTCCACAAAGCCGAGGTATTGAGAGCCACCCGGGTGCATCCATTTCCAATGGCATCTCATTTGGAGTGCCTGGAAAGCGGCGGAGCCCCCAGAGATCATGAGGGGTGGCTGCCTGGGACCAGGCATCCGATCGGAGGCCAGAGGACTTCAGGGTTTCGGAGCGGAGGTCGAAGTCTGCGCCCCAAGGAAGCTAGGAAATAATAGTTGAATGTCGGTGCCGTTTCCATCCCTAAATGTAGAAGGAGCAAACATGGAGACTCTGTCTTCCCCCAGAAGGAACACAGAAGCCAAATAGTCTGTCCCCATCAGAGCAAACAGAAACAGAGGAGTTCACAAAAGCTGTCAGCTGTCTTGATGAGTTTCAGAAAAGAGAAGCCATATTGAGGAAGATGATTTCCAGCCAGAATCAGCAGTGGAGACCAGGATGGCCTATAAAAGAGATCAATTGAGTGGATTCAGTCCTGTGTAGGGAAAGACTCTGGGCAAGACCTGAAGCGGCAATCGTGTCAGTGAAGACCACAGGGGGAGTTTCTTAGAACAATCGGAGAGGCCCTGCCCGCAAACAAGCCCAGTGGTGGCCTGTCCGCAGGCTCACTGACAAACACTCAGCGCAGGTGAGGAAATGCATTAGTAGAACAAAGGGAGTAAAGGGTCCAGGAAATTACCGAAGGGCTCCCTGGGTTACCCAGATGCGGATTTCTGGTGACTTTGCATCCTGGGCACAGGAAAGAGGGTGAGGAAAACCAACCTGCAAGGAAGTGAGACACTAATTAGCATTTACCTAATGCCTAAGCCGCCTTGTCAACTAAAAATAATTGGTTCTCTGTTACTTTGCAGATGGTAAATCCCAAGTTGTTGTTGTTGTGTTGTTATTGTTATTGACAGGTGCATAATAACTTAAGAAAACTTTAATACCATCTGTCCTTTGTTACGAAGCAAGGAAAGGACTTCTTTGTTCCCTGTTAAGTGGGGTGTCAGCCGCGCTGGAACTCTGCTCAGGAGCTGAGCCACCGGCCATTGCTCTGATGAAAGTGTTGCAGAATCTTTATGCCATCTCTGAAAAGGACAGGAAGCCCTCATCTCCCCGTGTTGCAGGAAGGGGACTTGATGGGCATGGAGGCAGATGAGTGTCAGTCCGTGGTTTGCTGGGAACATGTCCCCAAACTCTAGTTTCCGGGATGACTTGAGTACATTTATTTTGCCGACCGTGAGTTAAGTTAGTGTTGATGTCCTCTTTTTGTTTTTTTAATTTTTTGTTAATGTTTTATTTATTTTGAAAGAGAGAGAGACAGCATGAGCAGGGGAGGGTCAGAGAGAGAGGGAGACACAGAATCCGAAGCAGGCTCCAGGCTCTAAGCTAGCTGTCAGCACAGAGCCCGATGCGGGGCTTGAACCCACGAACCGTGAGATCATGACCTGAGCCAAAGTTGGACATCTAACCGACTGAGCCACCCAGGCGCCCCTAATGACCTCTTTTCAAAAGGCATTTTTCCTTGAGAAGTTAATGTCAGTAACTCGTGCTGGTGGCTCATGACATCCCCTGTAAAGCAGTGTGAAATATTCTAATGCTTCTTTTTTTGAAAGCCACTCTTAGTTAACCCATTTGAACAACAATAGAAACATGAGGAGGTAAAGTTTTTAAAAATTCTTATTTTGATGGTGCAGGTCTTCTCATTTGAATAGTGATAGTTCACATTCCAAGCAGAGATTAGTTCTTCAGGAGGTTTTTAGAAGGTCTTGGCTAATCACTTTCCTACTTCATTATCAGTGAGTATCTGCTTTTCAGTTTGACTCCCTTTCCTCCCTACCTCCAACTGTGATGGTAAAGCATTCCAGCCAGCAGAAAACAGATGACCGAACCCCCATTCTGAAATCGAGTTACAATTTAAACGTAATCCAGGGATAGCCAGATTCCTCTGCTTCTTTCTCAGTGGGCCGGTCTTAACTCCTTAGGGAGGCCGAGAAAAGAATTATAGACCTTCTGGCCCTGAAAGTACAGATGCAAAGTTGCTTTTGTAGCGCATTTAAGAGAATTACTGAGTCCCCTGGATGTATCAGACTTTCAGGGGAGAAAAGAACTCAAGGGGCAGTGCTAGACCTGTTTGTTTGTTTGTTTACTTTTGATGTCTGCTTTTGCACCCGACGCTACTCTGAACATGCACACCCAAGTCCCAGGCGTGGTCTTTGTTGAAAAGTACAGTAGTCTGCCACCTCTGCGCCTGGAACCTGGAAAGTCAGTGAAGGGCCATTTGGTCACTGGGTCATTAGGTGACAATGACATCATTGACCTTGTAGTAGCAAACTCAGAATTTGTAAAAGTTGTTGCTCAGAGATGATCATCGTTGCAGAATTGCTGCATCTAGCAATAGAGGTGCTGAACTTTTGGAGAGATTTCTCTAATAATAAAAGCGGGGGGTGAGGGGTAGGGAATGGACGGATGTGACCCTGCTAGTGCACAGAGGAGTAAAGCCTTCTCTCGGCCAGGAATGACTGCTTATTTTAGAGCCTTGGTGGTTTAGCCATTCAGTGAGCTGCAATTATGTCTTCCTTTCCTAACAAGGCAGTGATAATACGGTTATTCAGTGTTTATTCTCTTGCCCTAGCAATTAGGATTGGCTCAAGGCACCTTAGGTGGTGGTAATTGGGAATTCACACTTGCTAATGAGTAAACATGTTGGCTTCACAGCAAATAGAATCAGTGATTGGCTTAATACGGGCCAAGCCATTTACTCATCATGCAACAGACATTTATTGAAAACGGAGGACGTGCCAGGCCAGGGTGTGGCACAGGATGAGACAGACAGGTCCCCACCTCGCTAGAACTCACATGCTAGTGAGGGTCACACACAGCGAACAAGCCGTGTGTGACAGTCAGTGACGACTGGTGGGAGGAACGTGGAACAGAGGTTTGTCATGGGGAATGAACGGATTTAGGTGTCGGGAAAGTCTCTCAAGACTTAGAGACGTAAATAAAACACATAGCCAACCCAGCAAAGATGGGGGAGCAGCACCCCAGAGGACGGGAAGAGTTGGGGGCCTGGCTGGTGCCTGCAGAGTTAGGGCAAAGTCACCGAAGGGGCGGCAGGGGGACTTGCGGGAACCATAGCGGATCAGGGTTTCGGCCACCAGGAGCCATGGGAATGGCTTAAGCAAAAGAAGCGCAGGGCTCAGTATTGTAAAATACATGATTGCTGTGACATTTTAAAGCCAAAGAATCCCATTCTTTTTTTTTTTTTTTTAATGTTTTTTATTTATTTCTAGGAGAGAGACAGAGACAGCGTGAGCAGGGGAGGGTCAGAGAGAGAGGGAGTCACAGACTCTGAAATTGGCTCCAGGCTCTGAGCTGGCAGTCAGCACAGAGCCCGATGCGGGGGCTCGAACCCACGAACCGCGAGATCATGACCTAAGCAAAAGTCAGACGCTTAACCGACTAAGCCACCCAGATGCCCCCAAAGAATCCCATTCTTAAAAAGTCAAATGACAAAAGATACATATACACATACTTCAGTGAAAGTAAAGAAACAAAAAAAGAATTTTGGGTATGAATTTATCGTAACAGTTAAAATTAGCACATTTGTCTTAAAGCCAATTAGTAGTAACAGAAGATTTTTTTAAATGACAGAAATTTGAAATAAGTTTTAGGGAGGACAGATGTCTTTTTTTCTCTTTTTTCTATTTTCCTTTGGGCTCTATTGAGGAAAGTCCTGATGTACAAAGATTAGTTGCCGTATTAACAGTGTTTCACAGTTAACCATGGAGTCTCAGACTGTGGTTTTCGCGGGGGGAGGGGGGTCCCTGATTATATTTAATGTAATAATACAAGTAATATATAAATATATATTATGTAATTGTGCACTCATTTTTATAATTATTAAATACAAAGAATATAGAAATAATTTAATAATATAAATTTGCCTACATTTCTTGTAAATGTCTGTCATATAAAGAGGCAGCCAGTGGCTTACATAAGCACTACAGTTCTCTAAAATAGCCTCGTCTGATAAAGTGCTTGTTCCCTTGTTATGCGATGGACTTAGGCAGCAAGGCTATGGTCAGGCAATACACTTGGAACACAATAGGCTAATTGCCAGTATTGGTTTGTATATAATGGACACATAACGCTTTTTTAAAAATCCCAATATACAGTTACAACCTTTCTAATAAGTGACCTGTTTATAAGATTAAATGTAAGAAAGTTTAAGCGGAGATCTTTGTAAAAGCAAGTTAATCTGAAAACCTTTGTAGCTTTTAATATTAAGGTTTAGTGTGTCTTCCATGAAATATTTATAAGTTCTTATTTCATTACATTTTCTTAATTTTTTAAATTTATTTTTGAGAGAGAGAGAGCACAAGCAGGGGAGATGCAAAGAGAGAGAGAAAGAGAGAGAGATAAAACCCCAAGCAGGCTTGGCACTGTCAGAGTGGAGCCTAATGCAGGGCTCGAACTCACTAACTCCGAGATCATGACCTGAGCTGAAACCAAGCGTCGGACACTTAACCGACTAAGCCACCCAGGCGCCCCAGGTTCTTATTTTAAATGTTTTTACAACTATTTAATGTATGGAGAATGCAATTTAAAAGCTACTGGTTGAAGGGTAGTAAGCAGTGCTATAACCTTAATTGCATTTATTATCCCTGTATTTCAGTTGAGTCACAATGTCCAGAAGCATACAGTCATCAAAAAATTCGAAGACTTTGGTTAAGAATATACTTCGGAGAAAGTAAAACACACATAACTATTTTAATATCACTCACACATCTAGTTGAGGCATATAAAATGAAGGATTTAAATTTGGGGTATTTAAATTTAAAAATATAATATAAGCAAGAGTTTTACATGCACTCATTTAATTCTTGATAAATATAACTTTTCATCACTAATGAAGTAAAAAAATTTATCAATTCTGCTATACATTTCTTTTTTTTCCAGTTTGTCACAAATAGTTAATGTTTCTGATGGAAAAAATGTTTGATATCCTAGCTATTTCTAGAATGATAGTTGTTTATCTTTATTTTTTAAATTCATTCTTTGAGTTTATTTATTCATTTTGCGAGAGAGAAAAAAATCCCAAGCTGGCTCCACGCTGATCGCGCAGAGCCCGACTGGGAGCTCATCTCACAAACCCTGAGATAGGACTGAGCCAAAATCGAGTCAGACGCTCAGCCGACCGAACCACACAGGCGGCCCCCAGAGTTGTTGGGTTTTTTTTTTTTAATGTTTTATTTATTTCTAGGAGAGAGAGAGACAGCGTGAGCAGGGGAGGGTCAGAGAGAGAGGGAGTCACAGACCGAAACAGGCTCCAGGCTCTGAGCTGGCAGTCATCACAGAGCCCGACGCGAGGCTCGAACCCACGAACCGCGAGATCATGACCCAAGAGGAAGTCGGACACTTAACCGACTAAGCCACCCAGGCGCCCCTTGTTTTGTTTATTAAAGCACTGGTATGTCTCCCAGACCTTTTGCCATCCTGGCTGTATCCTACCTGTTTAGAAAGCATTTGCTTTTCTACAAAGAGCCAAGGACAGGAACGTGCAGAAAGCCCTTTTGTCGCGTGTAACTTTGGGACCATTGTCCGTGCTGTCATCTTTCCGCCGTGCTCACACATCTACCGAAAACTGAAGAAATAGCCAAGTTGCCACAGGCTGGAGACAGAGCCCTTTGCCTACTTCCCAGCTGATGCAGTGTCTTCCACCGCTGCAGAAGGTCAAAGACACTGAAGCACTCAGAGCACAGAGGCGACCGGCTGGCTTGTGCGCAAGCCCGCTTGCTGCCATGTTCCTGGACCGGTTGGTTGTATTCTTTGACCAGACGTCCTCAGATCTTCTCTGCGCGGAAGCATTGGAGACATGACTTCTCAAAGTAAAATCTAAGTGACCTTTTTGTTTGCTAACCCAGAGAAACGCTACAGCCGCATGTTTCTGCTGCATTTTGGCCACTGTTCAGACCACGCGGTCGTAGGTCAGCTGGCCGAAGACCACATCGCTGCGGTTCCTCAGAGTTTCTCACTTCAGTTTCTTTGGAATGTGGAAATGAAAAAACATTCATAGCCTCAAAAACCATTGATTTGTATGTGTGCTCTTATGTCGAGGAATGTCTAGGGGGAAAGTGCACTGTCTCATTCTGGATAAAGAATTTTCTTGAGGACCTTCAGGGATTTTTTCCCCATCAAACCCGGCAGACATCCTCATTTATGTTCCTTAGATCCTCGGTTCTTCTTGTTCCTTCGGGGACTTTTTCTTCTTCTTCCTTTTTATGTAGTATTCTCAGAGGACATAACCACACCATCCCGTCAAGTTCACTTCATTGTTCTGTCACTGCTGGATTCCTTGCATTAATTTCTTTCTTGAACACAGCAGCTTAAACCATGCGTAGATGTCGCGTTTTCTGACTTTAGTTCTTTTATAGCTCTGTTGGAACATGTCCAACCTATGACATCATTAGAAATGCCACGTAGGCTCTGAGATGCACCTTCTGTTTATCGCCCTGACTTCTGTGCTGCCATGTACGTGTGGATATCACATGTGTGTGCACGGCGTTTCTCATCTGCTTCTACCATTTGCAACAGCAAAAAACCAATCTACCGTTTACCAAGAACAACACCAACAAAAGTGAAGTTACAACAGACGAAAAACCTGATCATTGAATTTATAGTGAATTTTCATCATTTGTTCCCCAAAACTGTCCACCCATCTGTGAGCAGGACAGGACATGAGGCACCTTTCATGTTTTTCTTCGATAAGCCATTGCCCCTTCATATCTAATCTCTTCGAAACAGTTTGCACAAAACTCCTGCTGGCAAGTAGTTTCACGGCTTTTTTTAAATGTCTGCGAGTGGGCGTATCCTGATGTTGAAGGTTGCACTATAAAAGCAGATTTCTCTGACAGCACCTTGGTACATTCTCCTCCTAATCTTCAGGGGTCAGCCAGGATAAAAGGGGAGCTTCTGGGAATTTTCCACACATGCTTGCTCGTACGTATTCACTCACTCAGAGATGCCAGTGTTGTCGTCCTTTGTGGTGATGCTAATCCAGGCAAGAGCATGTATTGAGCCTAGCGTTTTGCCAGAGATCATGCTAGGTGATGAAGAAATAGGAAAAGAGTAAAGTGATGATGTCCGAAGGGGAGCTAGAGAATGGGACTACAGTGTGACGAGTGTTTTTAAGAGGGTAACAGACCGTGGGGAGCAAATTAGAATTTGTTAGCCCGGAGTAAGGCAGGGGAAGGGGATTTTGGCTGCAGGGAATAACTCTGCAGAATTCTCCAGGCACAATGAAAATCTTATTAGTATGACGGGCCAGGAGTCCACAATGGTGGTGAAACTTTAGGTTGGATAAGTAGGTAGGGACCAAATCACGTGACCTGTGGTGAGGCTGGGGTTTTATTCTATAAGCCACAGGGTGCCATTAAAAGCCTCACTAATTAGAAATAGCTATAGAATGAGAGCTCATGAGTAACGAATATTAAAAAGAACCACTTGGCCTTTCTTCACCAAGGTCTCTACAGTTGGCCCAGGCAGAAACAAGTGTAGATGTCCCAGAATTCCTCTGTCATGCAGAGTTGTAGCAGGACATGCCTATTTGAGCCCCTGCTCTAAAAATGATTTACATTATAGGAAGGTTTTCTTGTGGTGGTTTCACACCCTTTTTGAGGAGAAAGAAAATTGTAGGGTTATTAACTGCCTGACACATGAACACTAAGCAACCAAATATGCAAATTTAGGGTAATGCCCCCTTGTGACCTCCAGCCCTGGGAACTTCGTGACACTCCTAATGTGGGGAATGTGGTTTCTCACACAAAACCTAATGGGTAGCTGTTCATATAACATGTATTACATGGTCATATAATATATATGTTACATGGTCACATAACATATATGTTATGTGCGTTCATATGCCATATACACTCTACGTTCATATCACATAACAGCCATAAATAATATATGCTGGTTACAAGAATGGAAAAGATGGTAAAATTTAGATTACTGTTAAGAATTACATACAAAAACGGTTCCTGTACTTCTACAAATAACTGCTAGGTGTACTGCAGGGTCACAAAGCCAAGAATAAATAGCCACGTCCCAGCTCCAATTCTTCATACCCTTTCAACTTACTCTCTCTGTCGCTCTCCCGCGCTCACATTCCTGGTTCCTGAAAGACTGTCGTTGGGCCAATGGCTCATAATTGTTTTGCAACAAGAACTCTTCTATCCATTTAGGCTCCATTTCCAGTTGCAAATAACAGAGGCCCCCATTCAAACCCCCGTTCAGGTCATGAGAAGTCCCAGCTGGTACAACTTGAACTTCTCTGCTGGAGGCCAGTCGTGGCTCATGGATCCCTGGCCAGGAAAGTCACCAGGACCCAGAGCCTTTCCACTTTCCTCCAGCACTTCCTACTAAGTCTTCTCCAGCCCCTGTCATGATCACGGGGAGATCATCCCACATGAACCTTGTTCCCAACCACTGAAAGGAGAGTTTGACCCCAACAAGGGGTTCACACGTTTCTGTTTTGCTGGAGGGGACCATCCTGCACAAATCCCTACAGTCAGGGAGATGCCACAGTGGATGGTTTAGGCTTGGATTACCAGGATCCATCCCTGTAGGAATGTTGGGGTAGCTGGCTGTTGTTCTGGCAAGGAGTGCTCAACAGAAGAAGAAAGAAATGGATGTTGGTGGAGACATTACATGCGCCATACATACATATATACATTACAAGCCCCTGATAATCTGATGAAAACATGCCTTGTCTCTCCATGTGTCAATTTAGCATTAGATTTTTAGGGGATTCACTCACCTCCTAAAGACTGTCATTCTTCTTTAAAAAAATTTTTTTTTACATTTATTTTTGAGAGACAGAGAGCACAAGTGGGAGAAGGGCAGAGAGAAAGGGAGACAGAGAAGGTGAAGCAGGCTCCAGGCTCCGAGCTGTCAGCACAGGGCCCGAGCCCAACGTGGGGCTCGAACTCACGAACTGTGAGATTATGACCTGAGCCGAAGCCAGAGACCCAACCGACTGAGCCACCCAGGTGCCCCAAGGCTGTCATTCTTTATCTCAGAAAAATTACGTCACTTCCAGAACAGAAATGCATCTTTCTCTTAGATTTTCGCCTTCTCCTGTACTCTTTATCCATCCTGGAAGCACACCATCTAACACCGGAGATGAACTGTGGTTTTAATTTGCTACTTCATAATTTTTATGGATGACCCAGAGAGAGGCCAAGTCATAATATGTGAGTAATTAATTGCAACCTTCCAATTCATTCTTTTAAAAAACTCATAACCCAAAGGATTTTTCCATTGGGAGAGAAAAGGGAAATGTGTTTTCCCTCTCCTTGCCCCACATATTCTTATTTTCTACCACATCTTTCCTAATGCTATCCCAGCATCAGTTGCAATGGATCTTTCCACAGGCTTCTAGGAACCAAGAGTAAGGTAATCTGGCCAGACCTGTCGGAACAGCCTCACACTGTGGGATCCAGGTGAGCCTTTCCAATGAGAACTCTTCTCCAAACTGGAAAACATGAGCAAGCAATGATGTGGACAGTCATCTTCTTTTGAAATTTGACAAGAAATGGTTTGCCAGAAATACCGGGCAGGTTTAGCAGTGGTTCTGCCTGGAAGAAGGCAAGGACCTGACCCCTGGAGAGCCCCTTCAGCATTGTCTATTCATGCGCTTCCCAGTTTTCAGTAAATCCTCCTTTAAAAGTAATGAAAGAAGACCCTGGCAAAGTCTGCGTGGTGTTGCCTCACTCCCCGTGTTCACCTTGAAGACACTTCTTTAAAGAAGAAACCAGAGAGGATTTGATGGATTGCCAAGACCAGCCATGGCCACCAGCCAAGTGGAGTCGGGGGCCATATTTCCCAGTCCTCTGCAGCCCAGCCTGGAGGTCTGGTTCTCAATCTGGACAGCCGTCCAATGGCACCAGATAACTAAATGTTCATTTTCCTTTTCTGTTTACCTTAATGATCAGCCCATACGTTTTTAGGAGGCAGCTGGGGTATGGTTCCTACTCGGTCCACACAGAATTGTTCTCTGGGTGGGGCCTCGCTTGAACAGTTATTGCACACTTGTTCTCAAGTGGCTGATTTGAAAGCCCACTGTTTACAGTCCCTTCCTGCTGAAGAGTGTGGGTTAATTTTTTTTCTTTGATGAAACAAACATGTTTCAGAGCTACTGAAAGACACCTAGCCTAACTACTTGGCCATAGGAAACAAAGTTGTCAGTGTCCATACAGGATCAGGGAAAATGAGATTCTAGTTCCAGATCCCAAACAGTTCAGCTAGTTAATGGAGACCTGACACAGATTAGTGACTGATCAGGGCCCAGCTGAATCCCCTGCGCACCCAGCCCCGGCTAACGAAGTGCGGACGTCAGCCTCAAGGCCAGTGTTGACCGTCTGTCCTGTGGTGTCCTGTGACTTACATGCCATCTCTGTCCTGAGAGAGAAGACGCTGGGCCACAGCACCTGCACTCAGAGCTGGGCAAAGACCTTGACTCACAATGATGAGAATGGCGGCCACACACGGAGGAAGGGTTAGACCCCGTGCTACGTCCTAGATACAGACATCCATTGGAAAAGAGAAGGAAGCTCAAATGCATACAAATTACTTTTTTCGGGGGTTTTGTCTGAGTCTACCTAGGACTTAATTGATAATATGATGTTGTTCCGTGTGGGAGGAGGAGGTGGAAGAAAAATAGAGGAAAATACTTCCAAATGTTGGTTGTGGCGTGGGTGGACCCCAGAGCGCTGACAGTCGTGGGTTCCTTCACCTTTCGTAACATCCTTGCATATAACCCCCCCCCCATTCCAGAATGGACATGAAGCAGCTCAAAGACATGAATCAAGTGTTACAGTTTAAAAGATAATTTGTTGAAGGCCTCTAACTCTCTCCATGGGCTGGGCTGAACTATGAGTGACTCACTCATGCTCTGAAGTCCTATAAATGAATACCCTAGACTGAGATCTGCACATTTTCCTCTCTGTAATCCTCATAAAGAGAGTTTATTGTATTCCCTGCCGATCGGGCCGTGCGTTTTCCCAGGGAGAGCGTACAATGCAGGCACCTGCATCCACTTGATCCTTTTCCTCTTACGTGGGCCGTCAGACTCCTGCGAATTCTGGGGGGAACACAGGGGTCAGGCTGTGCCGGGCACCCTGATCCCTCATTATCTTTAATTAATGTTTAGGAGGTTAATCGATAGTGAAGCTTATCTTTTGTTAACTTCAACAGTTGAGTCAAGGGGGCACGATGGCCAAATTGGCATTTTCTTTGGGTTCTTATTTGAATTTGTAAAGTCCAATGTTTTTTGCCCAGACCCAGACCCCATGTGCGTTGGAGAGGTGCCGAAGAGGAACACGGGTGGGGAGAGGAACAGCTATTTTTATTGCAATTAATTTGCAGCTTAATCAACCTACTAGAAAGTTTGCTATTTTAAAAGGAAATAACATTCATGAGCGTTCTCAGTGGTTTCAGACTTGACCCAAATCTTAAGCTCAAATAGGCAAATTTGCTTCATTTTACATATAAAGACAGGTTTACATTCAAGGAATGTAATTGATTAAAATACTAGTATTAAGTCATTTCCCCCGTGTCTCCCCATCCTATGGTAGATGCTCTGTCAAATCATATTTTCAATATTTTCATGATAAAGGTAACTTTACTCTCAGGAAATTATGTTTCAGCCCAATAGGCTTCATTGTTCAAGACCTGTCCTTCATCCTGGTTTAAATTTTCCTCTGCTTCTCTCCAGCACCCTGTGCTGTTTCTCTGCAGTTATTATCTATAAGCATCAAGCACTTTAAACATAGTCATTGACTTGTGGTAAATATCCTTTCGCCCTCCCACGTTCTTTTCTTCCTTCCTTTGCCGAATTCTCATCCTTGCCCCTTGTTACAAGGTAAACTGAGGCATGTTAAGAATTGCAAGAGTCTCTTTGGGCAAAAATCACATTGAATCAGAAGCAACAGACCAGAAGCGGTTAGCCACACTCCACTAAAGTAGGAACTCAGGGCGAGACTTTTAGAGCGAAAAAGCAGCAGCAGCAGATGAAGGAGATCATTGATGGGCTATCGCTTAGAGCCTGCTCGGGCTTGTGATGGGCTGTCCTTGGGCTTCAACTTCATGACCATGAGTTATTTACAAGGTTGGATTTGGGTTCGCAAGGCATGAAAGCCACGGCAGTGCGAGGGCTTCCTTGTTTAATTAATTTAACACCCTTAAATGAAGGCCATTGTTTTCAAGCTTCACGGGAGGGTGAACCTCGGACCTGCGCTGAAGTGCACGCATTCCACGGCACAAGACGGCAGCTCTTAGCCAATCCGTATGTCTGTCGGAGAAGGGTCGACCCTTCTTTGGCAAGATTAGAGTGTAGACTTGGTAGTCCTGTGGCCCTGGAAACTGTCTTCTTCACGAAGCGATCCTGGGGGGTCACGCCAGCTCCTCCCTTCCTCCAGGACGAGGATGCCCTCGCACGACCTTTGGAAGGAGAAGGCCGAAGGGCCCTGCGGACTCGCCATTTTCTTCCTTCTCTTCGCTTTTGCACTGCGGCCCAGCCTGCACTTGTTTTTCATCACTTCATTGCTTCGGTCCTTCCACAAAGAGCCCGGAAGCCTCCTCCTTGCACTCGGCACTGTTTTTGGCGCCGGGCACGTACCTGTGAATGGACAACATCGAACGTATCTTCCTAGAACGTCCCTTCTGGTGGGAGCAGAAAGGAAACCCAAAGTCTGTAGTGAAAAGGGGGATAAAGCAAAAGGAAGCAAGGCACGGGCGGCGGGCGGTTCAGAGCCAGCTGCTCTGAAGGAGAGAGCCGCCCGCCGTGGGGAGAACATCCCGGCCCGCCAGCCAAGTGCAGAGACCCCGTGGGAAACTAGTTAGGGTTCCGGCAACGGCAAGCAAGGCCATGTGGCCGGAGCAGAGGGAGGGAGGGAGGGGAAGCCGAGTGGGGGATCGGGTTTGAGAGGAAGCCAGGGGTTTGCATTTAGTATTTGATCTTGAGCAAGGAGACGGCACGGTCCAGTGGGCAGACACAGAACTTCACCAGAACGATAGCCCCGGCGTCTTCCCGCCCAGCGTGGGGCTTCGCCACGGAGTTGTTTTTGCCTCGTCCGTGTCCCCACATGGGCCCATCAGGAAACACGCAGCACCTAGACGGTTCCCCACTCCATCACCCCGGGGGCTCTTCAGCCCACCGCGCAGCCTTGCCCTGGGGCCTCTCCGGGGCAGCCAGGTGCCCCGCTAATTTATCTGTTCCTAACAGCCCCGTGACTCTGACCTGACCTTTTGCTGGGCTCTCGGGCTGGACCGCGGAGCTCAGCCTTGTCTGATGGAAACCTCACTACCTCGTTGCAAGTCGGGGAATGAGGTAATGGTTTCCATGTGTGCCGCGGCTGTCATTCAAATCGCCTTTGCCTGCTCTGCTAATGAGGTCAGGCAGCTCTGCCTGTGGCGGACGGGGGAGGGGAGGGGAGGGGGCGGCTCCAGGAGACGGATGACAGGCGCCCACCCCCTTACAAGGAGCTCAGCGATGCCACATGTCTCCCCACTGCAAAGGGACACAACGTGGAAGGACACACATAAGCCGTTTTGCTTGTTTAAACGCTTTATTTGGAGATAATTGCAGCTTTGCATGCGGTCGTAAGAAATAATCCGAGAGATCCCGCAGAGCCGTTCCTCCCGTGGCCCCAGTGGTGACATCTTGCAAAGCTACGGGACAGGAAAGTGACATTGATGCAGTCAGGATAGGAAGCATTTGCATCAGCACCAGGATCTTGGTGTTGTCTTCTTATGGCCACGTCTGCCTTCTACCCTCTCCTTAGCCTCCTGGCAGCCATTAGCCCTTATTCCCAGAGTTTTGCCATTTCAGGAATGTTGTACATAAATGAATCCGACAATGTGTAACTTTGGGTACACATACACACACACAAAAGCTACCTTTTTTCACTTGGCATAATTCTCTGGGGACTCATCCAGGTTCTTGCATATTATCAATGGTTTCTTCCTCTTTCTTGCTGAGTAGTATTCATGGTTATGGACGCTTCGTTCAGTAAACCATTCACCCTTGAAGGATATCTGGGTCTCCAGCTTGGGGCTATTATGAATAAAGCTCCGGAAAACATTTGTTCACAGGTTTTTATGTGAACGCTCATTTCTCTGGGAGAAACGTCCAGGAGTGCAACAGCTGGGGTTTGCAGTAATTGCATATTTAGGTGAGTTATCTTTTGTTTTCTTTTTTAAAATAAAAACCCATTTCTTGGCTTCCATTCTGTGGGTAAGCAGTTTGGGCTGCACGTTAGCTCAGGTTTATCTGATTTTTTTAAATATATATTTCAAACGCATAAACTTTATCTTTTTAAAGTCTCTAATTCAGTGGTTTTTAGTATTTTCACAGAGTTGTGTTGTGTTTGGTTTTTTAAGGAAACGCCAAACTGGCTTCCAGAGTGGCCATAGCATTTTACATTTCCACGAGCACATGTCTGAGTGATCCAGTTTTTCCACATCCGTGCGAGAATTTGCTGTCACTATTTTTTTTTTTTATGTTAGCCATCGTAAGTGTGTAGTAATAGCACATTGTGGTTTTCATGTGCGTTTCCCCAGTTGCTAATGATGCTAAACCTCTTTTCATGTGCTCATTTGTGCTCTGTGTATCCTTTCTGATGAAATGTCTCATCATGTCCTTTGCCCGTTTTCTAACTGGGTTCCTTGGGGTTTTCTTCTGTTGAGTTTCAATAAGTAGTTTCTTCTATATTCTAGGCATTCGTCCTTTCTCAGATATGTGGTTGACAAATATTTTCTCCCACTCTGTAGCTTGTCTTTCGGCCTCTGGAAGAGAATAAAAAAAAAAAAAGGTTTTTAATTTTAATGAAGACCAAATTAATTTTTCTTCATGGATTTTGCTTTTGATGTCAAGTCCAAGAAGTCTTTGCATAGTCCTAGATCCCAAATATAATGTTGTATAGGTTTTTTTTTTTTTACAAGTTGTATAGTTTTATATTTTACTCTTAAGTCTGTAATTCATGTTGAGTTAATTTTTGCATAAAGAGACTTCTGTGGAGTTTTGGTTTTGGTTTTTTAATGTATGCATAGTTGCCCCTGCATCGTTTGTTGAAAAAAGTATCTTTCATTGACTTCCTTTAACCCTTTTGCCAAAAATTAGATAGGTATGTTTTTATGGTCTTTTTCCTGGGTTCTCTATTCTAGTCTATTCTACTAATCTATGTGGCTTTCCCTCAACCGATGCCACACTGTCTTGAAATCAAGTAGGCTGATCCCTTCCACTTTACTCAAAATTGTTTTAGCTAGTCTAGTTCCTTTGC
This sequence comes from Hyaena hyaena, assembly GCF_003009895.1. Lineage (NCBI taxonomy): Eukaryota > Metazoa > Chordata > Mammalia > Carnivora > Hyaenidae > Hyaena > Hyaena hyaena. Next base: position 4,137,661 of record NW_024080643.1, on the reverse strand, counting down.
TTTTCTGTATATTTTTTAGAGCAATCTTGTCTATACCTACAAAAAAAAATCTTGTTGGGATTTTGATAGGAATTGCATTAAACCTATAGATCCATTTGGGGAGAATTAATATTTTTATTTGTATTAATATCTATGTCGAGTGTTCCAGTCTGTGCAAATGACATGCCTCTCCAGTTATTTAGTTCTTTCTTCTGTCACCGTTGCATAATTTTTAGTATACGAGTCCTGTATGTATTTTGCTAGATTTACGCCTAAGTATTTCTTTTTTTTTTCCTTTTGAGCAATCATAAATTGAGTCATACTTGTAATTTCAGGATTCTATTGCTAGTATATAGAAATACAATTGATTTCTGTGCGTTGGTCTTATAGCATGCAACCTTGCTGAACTCACTACTTCTGGGAGTTCTATATGTGTCTGTGTGTGTTTATATTTTCTTATTTATATTTCTATTTCTTGGGATTTTCTAGACCATCACATCATCTGCAAAATGGAATATTTTTATTACTTCCATTCTGATCCATATTTCTTTCATTTCCTTGTCTTGACATATTGCACTCGCTATAACTTTCAGCACTACTTGAACAAGAGTAGTGAGGATGGACCACCTTAGCTTGCTTCCTGTCTTAGGGGGAAAGTATCAGTCTTTCGTCATAAAGTATGGTGTTAGCTGTGCAATTTTCGAAGATGCTCTTTGTCAGGTTGAGGAAGATCCCCTTTATTCCCAATTTCCTAAGAGGTTTTGTTTTTTAAATCATGAATGGGTGTTGAACCTTGTAAAATATTTTATCTGTTAGCAACTGATAACGTGATTTTTTTCCTCTTTAGCTGCTAATATGGTCGATTACACTGATTGATTTTTGTATATTGAACCAGTGTGGCACGCCTGGAATAAAGCCCACTTGTTCATGTTATGTTATTCTTTTTTTTTTTTTTTTTTTTAATTTTATTTATTTATTTCTAGGAGAGAGAGAGAGACAGCGTGAGCAGGGGAGGGTCAGAGATAGAGGGAGTCACAGACTGAAACAGGCTCCAGGCTCTGAGCTGGTAGTCAGCCAGAGCCCGACGCGGGCCTCGAACCCACGAACCGCGAGATCATGACCCAAGCGAAAGTCGGACGCTTAACCGACTAAGCCACCCAGGCGCCCCCATGTTATGTTATTCTTGTTATATATCGCTGAACTGAATTTACTAACGTTTTGTTTAGAAATTTTGCATCTGTATTCATGAGGAATATTGGATTGTGTTTTTCTTTTTTCTTTGTTATATCTTTAAATGGTTTTGATATCAGGACAATAAGTGAATTGGAAAGAGTCCCTTCCTCTTTGATTTTCATGGAAAGATTGTGTAGAATTTTTTAATAATTTTTTAAAGTTTATTTTTATTTATTTTGAGAGAGAGAGAACGTGGAAGACGTTTGAGAGAGAGGGGGAGACAGAATCCCAAGCAGGCTCCATGCTATCCACACAGAGCCTTATCACAGGGCTCAAACTCACACACTGTGAGAACATGACCTGAGCCAAAATCAAGAGTTGGCCACTTAATTGACTGAGCCACCCAGGTGCCCCAAAGATTGTGTAGAATTGATGTTAAGTCTTCTTTAAATATATTTGGTAGAATTCTCCAGTGAGAGTAGAATCCAATAGAATTCTCCATTGTGTCTTTTGTTTTCTGGTTCTCATTTCTCTCTCTCTCTCTCGCTTTGTTTTGTTTTGTTTTTCCTTCTTTCTTGAGGGTTATATGAACATTCCATTTTTAAAATTCCATTTTGGGGGTGCCCAGGTGGCTTAGTTACTTCAGTTCAGGTCATGATCTCACAGTTTGTGGATTCAAGCCCCATGTCGGGCTCTGTACCGACAGCTCAGAGTCTGGAGCCTGCTTCAGATTCTGTGTCTCCATCTCCCCAATGCTCGCTCACTCTCTCAAAATAAATAAACATTAAAAAATAAAGTATATAGATTCTATTTTGATTTATCTATCCTATTTTTGAATGTGTCTCACAGTATAGATATTTTTTACTAGTTCTGGTTGTTATATATATGTATATATATGTGTATGTGTCATAACTAATGATAGTTTAATTACTATCATAACTAATCATAGTTAGAACTAACTATATAACTAGCTATATAACATAACTAATCACAGTTTACTGGTGTTGTCATTTTACCAGTCTGAGTGAAATACAGAAATCTTACCTCCCTTTACATTTCTATACCCACCTCCATTTATAATATGCTTTTCTTAAAATTTTGCTCTCTATACATTTAGAACCACATCAGGCAGTGTATAGTTTTTGCTTTAACTCAGTCCAACATAATTTGGGGAATTCAAGAGGAAGGGAAAAGCCCATTGTATTTACCCATATTTTTGCTTACCATGTTCTTTCTTTTTCCCTGATGCCCCAAGATTTCTTCTTTTATCATTGCCTTTTCATTTCTAAAACTCCCGTTAACCATTCTTGTAGGGTAATTCTGATGGTGACACATTCTCTTAGTTCCTTCCATTTGAGAATGTCTTGATTTCTTCATTCCCAAAAGATATTTTCACTGAGTGGACGTTCTTTCCTTTCAACACTTGAAAAATATTATGCCCCTTCTGGCCTCAGTAGTTTCTGGGTGAGAAGCCCACTGTCATTCCAATTGGTTTTCCCCCACAGGTAAAGTATCATTTATCTTTAGCTGCTCTTGAGATCTCTTCTTTGTCTGCAATTTGAAGAAGTTTAGTTATAATCTATCTTGGGCTGGATTTTTTTGGATTTATTATATTTAGAATGTGTGCTGCTTCTTGAATCTGTAGGTTTATGTCTCTCACCAAATTTGGCAAGTTTTCAGCCTTCCTTTCTTTCCATGCTTTTTCAACCCCATCTCTTTCTCCTCTCCTTCTAGGACTCTGAAGACGTGTATCTTAAATCTTCTTTTATTCCCACAGGTCCCTGAGACTGTTAGTTTCTTCTTCAGTCTACTTGCCTCTGATAGTCAGACTCCATCAATGCTACTGTTCTGTCATCCTGTTTACAAACTGTTTCCTCTGTCCCTTCCACCCCGCTCTTGAGCCCATCCACTAAGTTTTTATTCGTTATTGTATTTTTGAGTTCTAACATTTATAACCAGTTCTTCTTTATATCTTCTTGTTTTGAGGCTTTCTTCTTTTATGTTTCATTTGTTTTAGGCATATTCCTAACTGCATGTTGAAGCATTTTTATTACGGGCGCTTTAATATCTTTGTCAAGTGATATCACCATCTCTGCCGTCGTGGTGTCGGCATCAGTTGATCTTTTTACATTCATGCTGACACCTTCCTGGTTCTCGGTATGACACGTCACGTTCAAAGGAAACATACACATCTTAGGTGTTAGGCTGTCTGACGCTGGGTCCTGCCAGCTAGAAGTACTCCAGATCCCGTACTTGACCTCTGCTGAAGCCTCCTGGGTGGGGATGGGAGTCCCTGCTGTCCACATGCCCTCCACTGACAATGCAAGAGGTAGGTGAGAGGCAGGGAGGAGACGGGGATGTGCCTTTGTCACTACTGGGCAGTGATGACGCCTCTTCTGACACCACCCCAGGGAGGAGGAGGTAAAAAAGCCTCCTTTCACTAGGTGGGGGCTGGAAGTTCTGTCTTCTCCTCTTGTCTCTGGGGACACCACAGGGAGCCAAAGACCTCATTATCAGCCGGCACGGATGAAGGTCCCAGCTCCCTCCTTGATCTCCTCTGTTACCACCTGTTGCGTAGGACACACTATTGCAGCCTCGTGGGAGTGGAAGTCTACCCACTTGGTCTTTGCTGGCGTGGTGCTAGTGAAGCCACAGTTTTCTCCTGTGGTGCTGGGTTGGAGGAGCATGATTACGGTCTGAAAGGTTTTTTGTCTTGCTAGCCTGCCCCTTTCCCGCTCCTCTGACTAGAGGAGACAGGCTTTTTCTGGGCTTTTTTGGCTGCACCCACGGGCACTTCTGGGTTGCCGGGCTTTTTCGCTCCAAATCTGGAATCCGTGAGGCCAGAAGAAAACTGAGATGTCTCATGCCCTGAGGTTCCTAGCTGGTCTTCCTTCCAACTGCATCCAAGTTGCTGTTTCAGGTGAAAGGACAATGGGCTTGCCAGCTCCTGGATTCTCTTTCTTCTGGAACTTTCCTTCCCACGTCACTGGCTTATTTAAGTTACCACTCCAGTTAGCAGACACAGCAGAAAAGGATCGCATGTTACCTGGTTTTGCTTTCAGATCTTTTCAGTGTCCCCTGCCCCTTTTGTTAAAGGCCTCCCAGGCAGTTTTGTCCATCAGCACAGGTGGCTTACGTGCATCACCTGTGTTCTGACCCAGGTGGTTGTTGACAGACAGATTCCATCTACCTTGAGGCTGCAAATCCGCGGTTTCCTCTTGCAAACTCATTGTTTCATTTAGTGCTACACCTCCTCGGAGGACAAACTTTTCCTTTTCATAGGAAGTCACCCAGTCCACGTTGGACAAGAATGACATTTTGTCCAGTACCCAGAACAGTCCTCCTTAGCCCCACTTTGCAAAACTTTGCCTGGACAGGAGAAAATAAGCACCTTGTGAGCATAAGCCTTTCTTCCCTCCCAGTTGTGATGCTGGTCAGAGGAGACTTGAGACCAGAGAGAACAGGACAGATCTACCCTCTTATTTTTGTAATGGAATGTGTATTAAGTTAGTTAATTTCGTGTCCTATCCTGTTCTCAGCCTGTCTTTCAACTCTTCCATGGACTCTGAATTCTTAACAAAATACAGCATCCTATCTCCGTAAAGGATACGGGGTTGTTTTGTTAGGTTTTGTTTCTTGCAATGTCATCTAGAATTTGGAGGGGGCTTTCCTCCTCCGGAAGAGAATTGGGATCCTAGTGTTTGTAAAGAATAACACAGAGGAGTTCATCTCGGTTATTATTGAAGAGCGCACCGCATCCTAGCCCGGTGTTGGGCATCGTGGACACACGCAGAGACAAACGATAGCGACAAATAAGACCGTGAGAATAAGACAGCCCAAACCAGTAAATGCGGAAGACAAACGCAACTTTATGTACGTAACCATGTCCTCTGTTCTCAGCCCAGGGGAGGTACTGCGGAAAATGCAGAGACCTTATAGGACTTGGTCCCCGAGAGAACAGAGCCTCTGGTTGGACACTCTGAGGACATGTTGGTGTTTCTAGGAATCAACCCTTATGGTGCCTTCTCATTCTGCCTGTTCTCCCTGTGTTTCTACAGGCTGAGGGATCCAGAGTGTCCTGTCTGGCTTGTATCTCTCTAGACCCCAATTTCTCATGGCCTCCTAAATGCTTCAAAGGCGACTCAAAGCCTCACGTCCGACATTGGACTCCTTGTCTTTCCCACTAAACCCATTCTTCCCCTGCGTTTCCAACTGGATGATCAACAGGGAGTTAGCCGTTGTTCGGGATGTAGCTTCAGTGTCCATTCTTCTCGAAGCCTTCCTGAACTTTCTCCCAGTTCTCACTCCTCAGTTTTAACACCGTGGAGGCCCGTGGAATCTCCATATGGCTCTCCTCACCTTTGCCATGAGATGTGTCTACACAGAGAGATCGCCTCAGAGACTGTGAGCTTCATAAGGGCAGGGACAGTGTCACGGGTGGCTGTGTTCCCAGCACTGGATCTCACACACAACAGGTGCAGCATAATTGTCGAATGAAAAGAAGTCAAGTTTGGAAAGTTGGAAGTGGATGGATTGGCACAAAGGAAAAAGGAGAATGATTTACTACCGTTTAATGGAACAGAATTTACAAAGGGCTCCTTGCTCCGGAGTCGTAACTCCTATCTTACTGGAATCTTAGGCTAGAAAACCTATTTTGTTTTTATTCGTGTTATTTTCCCTCATTACATTAGTCTGTTTAACTAAGGCAAAGTTTTTGATCCTACAAAGGCCTAAGTAGGTCTGGAATGCACTTGAGCCTAAAAGGTTCTTAGCTTCTGATGTTCAGATTATAAGGCGTAAAATAAGTTACCAATTGAGGCTATGAAATCTCATTCTCTAGGGCTCCTTAAAAACAGGTTAGAATTTCATTAGTCTGATAGATCAGTAGATGTTTAGCCTTACCTGAAGGAAAAGGAACTGGGGACTAGCCGTTTTCTTGAGGAGCCTGTCAGATATGTTTTGAATGTGATCCAGCAGCAATTTAAAAATAAGGTTCTAAAAATACGTATTTGCTTTTGGCTTCGTGTGTCAGCTGCGATTCCTAGCAGCTGTAACTACTGACAAGATCTAAAAACAGATTTGCAAGTATTTGCTGTATTCTCCATGTTCTTTGGCCATTATGCGTGTGTGATTTTTGCAGGAGTAGCCTCCTGACAGAAATGTGGACCTAAGGATTTGTTTTTCCCCAACTTAAAGCTTCTCCACTCCCTGCTCCTTCCTAAACTGCTCCGTTTTCGAGACCGGAGCACGCCTCCCCCTCTTGGAAATGTCAGCTCCTAAACAGAGCCTTCTTATACGGACTTGGGTGAGATTGGGTTTCACCATCATTACTGTGGAGGCACCACGAATGCACGTTCCGTTGGTAAATTTCTGTTTACATGTACCTTTCGGATCGGTAAGTCTCGGTCAGCAGGCAGCTTCAGCGAGGACGGGACACAATCAAGGAACGCACCTCCGATACCCTCCACTGTTGGAGAAGTAAAATGCGAAGACTGCATCATTACCACCAGTTCAGGCAGTGGGAGGGAATTTACTTCAATTCAGGACCCATTCCCTCTCCTTTCTAACTGAAATTTCTTTTTTTTTTTTTAATTGTGATAAAATTCACAAAGTATGAAATTGACCATTTCAAAGCGTACAATTCAATGGCATTTAGTACCTTCACAACGCTGTGCAGCCATCACCACTGTCTACTTCCAGAATGTCTCCGCCTCCCCAAAGGAAACCTTACGTGGTTGAAGCAGTCGTTCCCCATGCCCCTCCCCCACCTACTCACCCAATAGACTCCGGCAACCGCTACCCTACTCTTTCTGTTTACATATTGGTCTGTCTGGACATTTCATAGAATCGTGGAATACATGGCCTTTTGGGTTGGCTGCTTTCAATTACCATCATGTCTTCAAGGCTTATCCGTGTGATAGCATGACTCAGCACTTGATTCCTCTTCGCGGCTGAGTCCCATTCCACTGTATGAACTATACAACGTTTTGTTTCCATTCATCTGTTGATAGATATCTAGATCATTTCCATCTTTTGGCTGTTGTGAATAGTGCTGCTGTAGATATTGGTGTACTAGGTGTTTAAGAACATTTGCATCTTTTTTGGGGAAAGTATATGTTGGAGTGAAACGGCTGTGTGATGCCATCTTCTGTGTGGAACGTACTGAGCAACAATGGCTCCCCTTTTCTAATCTCACCAGTAATGTGTGAGGGTCCCAATTTCTCCACACACTCTCCACAACATCTTATTTTCTGGGGTGTTTGCTTGTTTGTTTTACAGTTATAGCCATCCTAGTAGATACTAAAGTGCTATCTCTTTGTGGTTTTGATTTGTGTTTCCCTAACGACTAATGATGTTGCGTATTTTTTCATATGCCTGTTGGCCATTGTATTTTGTCTTCGGATAGATACAGAGTTTAAGTCCTTTGCCCATTTTTGAACTGGGTTGTTTGTCTTTTTTGTTGCTGAGTTTTGGGGATTATTGATATATTCTAGATACTAGACCCTCATCAGATATGTGAGTTGCAGATACTTTCTTTTTGTGGTTGCCTTTTTATGAACAAGAGGATTTTAATTTTAATGAAATCCAATTTATTTTTCCTTTTGTTGCCTGTGTTTTGGGTTCACATTGATGAAACCATTGCCAAATCCAAAGTCATAAAGATTTACTCTTGTTTTCTTTTAAGGTACATACAGATTTAACTCTTATATTGAAGTCTTTGATCCATATTTAGTTCATTTTTGTATATGATTGCAGGTAAGGGCCCAACTTTATTCTTCTGATGTAGAAATTCAGCTATTCCAATACCATTTACTAAACAGACTATTCTCTCCTCATGAAATGGTGTTGGTAACCTAGCCAAAAAAACTAGGTGCTTAATTACATTACATTAATTCATATGTCTGTCTTTATGCCGGAGCCACACTGTTTTTATTACCATAGCTTTATGTTAAGTTTTGAAATCAGGAAGTGTGAGTCCTATGATTTTGTTGTTGTTGTTGTTTTCAAGATTATTTTGGCAATTTGGGGTCCCTTGCAATTCCCTGTGAATCTTCGGACACATTTTTCCATTTCTACAAAAAAAAAAAGACTTTTGGAATTTTGCCTGTTTTTATTAGAACTTCCAACAAATTCATCAGACAGAAGTGGTGAATACAGGCTTCCTTTGCCTTGTTCCTGATCAGAGAGATGGCTTTCAGTCTTTCACCATTGAATACAATGTTAACTGTGGGTTTTTCATAAACGAAAAGGAATTTATGTGCTGTGTTGAATTTCCCTTCTGATCTTAATTGCTGAGTATTTTTTATTATAAAAAGGTATTGGTTTTAACAGATCCTTTGCATCAGTTGAGATGATCATGTGTTGCTTTTCCTTCATTCTATTAATGTATAGTATGCGGATTGATTTTCATATGTTGAACCACCCTTACATTCCTGGGGTAAATCTTATTTGATCATGGTATAATCCTTTTATTATACTACCGAACTTAGTTTGCCAGTGTTTTCTTGAAGATTCTCTCTCCTTTTTTAAACCAAAACCTCATAGATACAAATTGCTTTTCCTCGTGCTAATTTGTGCTCCTTTTTTTCTTTTCTTCCCATTATTCAAAATTAAGCAAATATTTGGTTGTGTTTCCTTCACCTTTTTTCCAATGTCTTGGTGAGTAGATGGCTTCCACAATATGTGTAGATGATAGAATACTATAAAGGGCAAATGTTATGATCACCCCTTTCTATCCTGAGTTTTTTCAACATGATTGTTCATGAGACGTTTTAATAATGGTCATTCCTAATGCTTTCTTCTTCTGCAGAGAATAAAATGGGAAATTGGGAAAATAATATTACTTGATGTTTCGACATTGGAGCACATAGAGAAGCCAGGGGCTCAAGCATCTCCTCTAGAGTGTTCTGTGAGCTCTGGGACCCTTTATATCACCCAAACCTTTGTCAACTCAGCTGCCACTTTAAGGGCCTCCAGAAAAGGTTGTTTCTAAGGACGGCAAGACTTGAGAAAGAACAGTTCTGTGATCATGTTTTGCAGCCGTAATGTTTTCCAGTAATTGGGTCAGGGGAATAGAAATTATTCACAGAAACCAGATAAAGTCAATATGGTAGATGGAGCTGACTCAGGACTTTTCCAGATGCATAGAAATGCTCGGTGCAATATGAACAAAGAAAGGCTTTTAATACATAATCAACTTCAAAAAGGAGACAGAAACCTTGGTGCCAAAAATAGAGACACACAGAAGCCAGTAGGCCATAGGGGAGATAAAGCTGAGGAAGGGACATCAAACCACATAAGGCTCAGGGACTGAGGGTTCAGAGATTAGTGTAGGGAGAGGAGATAAAGCCTCAGCCCCACGTGAGATAGAACTCTATGCGTAAAGCTACAAATTTTGTAGGGCTGCTATTTTAATGAAACAGAAGCTAGAGACATTTTCCTCACCAGCTTGACAAAGCAGCAGTGGGGAAGAAAGAATTACCCACTAGAAACTGGAAGCCCATGCTTATGTATGAGGTCCAATTTTAGACTCTTCCCCATGCTACAGGAACTAAGCTAAGATAATATAAAAATTGGCGTAACCCATAGAATCCTGGCAGAGGCCAAGCAAATCATTCCGCAGCATGATTTCATAACTTGAGCACACACAGTGAATGAACCACAGTGAAGGCGGGTCATGGAATACCACAGACATTTATTGGCCCTCCCTCCACACCCCCAAGAACAGGAGATGCAAGGAATGTCTGAAAGAACCTGTAAGATACTGGAGAAAGAAGATATGGAAAGAGTAAAATAGTATCTGGAAGATAGATAAACTCTTGTAGACAGGAGAAGGGTTCTAATTTAAATTAAAGCATGCCAGTCAGGTTAATAATAGTTTAGGTAAAACCAAAGGAAGAAAGGAAATGGAAAATGTAGAGGAGACTTAGGGATGTGGAAGACAGGATTATATGTATAACAGGCTCCTGAAGAAGAAAATCCAGAACTGAGGACAGGCAGTATTCAAAGCGTTTTCCATACATGAAGATAAACTTTTGAGTTCTAGTGATTTTCCAGGTCTGAGCAGCTGATCAGGATTTAAAAACAAATCTGGGCACCTGGATGGCTCAGTGGCTTAAGCGTCTGACTCTTGATTTCGGCTCAGGTCATGATCTCACAGTTGTGGGTTCGAGCCCTGCATCGGGCTCTGAGCTGTCAGCACAGAGCCCGGAACCTGCTTCGGATTCTGTGTGTGTGTGTCTCTCTCTGCCCCTTTCCCGCTCATGCTCTGTCTCTCAAAAAATAAGTGAACATTAAAAAAAAAAAAAAAATTCTTTTTAAATCCAAGCCCTTTGTTCTCCCTGGGCATTTTAAAGCACCCCCTTTCAGTTTGTCGGAATAAACAGCAGCTGTCCCAGAGCACAGCTCCATATTTCCTTACGACGGTGGCATCCTTGGAGGGAATCCTTTCCGGACAGGCAGGAAGAGCTCCTAATCCTTGTCGATTTTCACTGGGTTTCAAACTAGCAGGTTGTGCAGAAAGAGATCAGTCTCTCGCAGGGGGGCCTGAGGCACCTCGGGGAGGCCCTCGTCCTGGCATATTTTATTGGCTCAGGGAGAGGCGGCTGCAGGTGGGACTGAGGCTTTTAAGACCTGTACCATAGAAAGAGATCACTGCTTGCAGAAGTGTCTGGAAAGCCAAGGGTGGGCCGGGTATGAAAGGGCACTTGTAGTGCACTTCAATTAAGGGGAAGGCCGCGTCCAGAGGCGTCACGTACAGGACAGACTGGAAACAGAGCGCCTTTTAGAAGAGGGAGCAGTGCACTCAAGGCGCCAAGATAGCATCTCCTGTAAATAATAGAGCTGCTTGCCAAACTGGACATTTTTCTTGACGTGAGGAGGCCTTTACCCCCCTGTCTACTTTATTTCGAAACCTGAAGTCCCCGGGTGAGGCCCCTTGAGAGGCACCCACGCGAACCGGGACTGACCGCTTTTGATCTGCCCGCAGGATGAATGAACGTGACCGCCTCTTGAAGAGGCTCAGCAGGAAGACGCCCCCCACTCTCTTCCGAGGAGGCTCCCTCCAGCAGTCTGTCCCTCGTAAGTACCCTCACCCCACTCCGCCGGGCCAGACCCCAGTGACGCGCGGAAGGTGGAGGCTTCGTGAAAGCCTGCCGGCGCTGATAGGGTCGGGGCGCCTTGCCAAGCCAGAGCCCCACATCTGGACCTGGAATTTGTGTATTTGGCTCCAGGCAAGTGAGCTTGAGTCTAGGTAACGCCCTGGAACCCAGTCACATGCCTGGATGACAGAGCCCTGTGACTTAGAATCCTCATGGGGCCGCCATCTTTCTGTCAGCCTCCCTACAGGATTTTGTTCTCAGGCTCAAGCGATATCCCCCCAAGGATAGCAATATGTGCTGTTCTATGTAATATTAGCATATTAATTAAAACAGTGACGATCACTGGGGGAAAAAAAATCTCTGTACTCTTCCCAGGAAGGCAGCCTCCACATCCAGGATCCACGCCCCCACTCGACACCAGAGGCCAGGCTTGCTTGCTCCTGAAGGGACCTGACCCAAGCAGGGGTCAGTGGGGGTGCGCCAGACCCCAGAGGAAGGGCGGGAGGCCATGAAAGAGAGATGGGTGGCAGAGCTCGGGGATTGTAGGCCTATTTCAGCAATCCAGCCACTCGGCTCCCTGTTGAGGGGTGTTATTAGCAGAGGTTTCCTTGGATTGAAGGGGAGGTTACCTGCCTTCCCCAAGGCGCAGCCTGTTGGCACCTGTCATCTGCCACCTGCTTCTGCCCCTCTGAACCCCGCCTCTTCTCCAGCACCCCTTCTCTTGCACACACACGTACCATCTCTTCAGCCGACACTGCCTCTTGCTTCCCTTTCTGTCCCCCTGAGGTGTTCAGAAGGAAACAGGGATGGTTTAGGAGCGGTGAAGAGTCGTTGTGTCCATGGTGACAGGTATTGAGGGTCTGTGTCAGGCCCAGCTGAGCTCCATCCATCAACAGATCTTTACAGACTTCCTAATGGAGAAAAGGACAGGGATGGAGGCCTCTCCTCACTTTCCCACGTGGAATACCAACATGGCAGGCACCAAGTTCCATGCCTCACATGCTTCATGTCCCACCCCAGGAAGTAGGCTGTGTCAGCCCCAAGAGTGCCTGGCGTGCTTAGCAGGGCCCAGCAACCTGGGTCACAGCCACGGTCTCTCCGATCCAGGAGAGAGGTTGAGTCAGGTCGCTTGATGGCATCATCCAGGGAGTGAGGGCTAAGGGGTGCCGCTTCTGGAGCTGGGCTGCCTAGGGGTCCTGTCCCAGCGATGTCACTTTTTTGTGTGACCTTCCACCTCTGTGTCTACATCTGTAAAACGTAGTTGTTGTTGGAACTGGGTTTGGAGGGGAGAATGAAATGAGATCGTGTATACAAAGTGCCTAGCACAGCACCTGACACTATGGAGCCCAGTGAATGTGAGGTCTTACACTGGTTGAGTAACTTTGGGCAACTTACATATTTCTCTAAATGTCTGTTTCCCCCCCCGGGGGACAAAAAGAAGTAGAACAATACATGTCTGACACAGCCTTTGTGAGGCTTCAGCACGATGTATGTGCAGCAGCTTCTGCACAGCGGGCACAGAGAAAACGGATCCCTGTTCTGTAAAGGAGGACCTCAGCCCGGGCTGCCTCTCTAATAAATGTTCCAGATTAACCCTAGATGCACATATTGAGATGTGATGCACATATTGAGATCAAAGATCAAGTAAGAACTCTTGCGGGAGAGCCATAAAATGTCTTCCAGTAACTGCCAAACATTTGTCTTAACTCTCGGTACTTTGAAGGACGAAAGGACATTCTAATGAACAAGTGTACGAAATCAAAAAAACCTCTAAAATCACGCCACATTAAAAAAAAAAAAAAAAAAAACCATCCAGCGACTAGTAGTAAGAAACCGATTGATACCGGCACATTCTGTACACGGGGAGGCGGCCATGGAGCAGTGAGAAGTGGTCCTGGCCTGTGAGAAGGCCTGCATCCTCCTCTGAGCACCCCCACCCCAGGTCTGTCCTCCCGGAACCTGGGGGGAAAAGTCTCATCCTGGCAGGATTTTTAGTTCCTTCCGGGCCCCCAACACGCGGTATTTATAACAGATCAGCATTTTCCTACAGTCTCATCTCCTTGTCGTCTTCATGGCCGTCCTGACTGCTGTCGCTTTCAGGAATCTTTTTCCAGACAGGGGACTTCTGCTTTCATGAAGATGTTATCAGAGCTACCTAAGGGGAGCTTTATTCCAAAATAATTTTTCAAAATGACACAGTTTCATGGGCTTCGCCAAATGTCCTATCAGGAGAACACAAAGCAACGAAGATGCTCTCCAGCCTTCCAACCCCTTTCCCCCACCCCGTTCTGCCCCCCAGACTCTGGCTGGAGCATTTAAGGAGGAGGTGCATTGGGAAGCCATCCAGGGGAAGTTTGTGAGTGGGGTCCATCGAGGGCTTTCCCCAGAGCCCCGTCGTCACTTTCTGGCTGTCAGGACTTCCTGAATGATGGAGCAAACTGGGAAAGGCTAAGAGCCAGGAGGCTTCCTCTGAGCCCCCCATTCGGATGCAAATGGCAGCTACTTCTTCATTGGTCAGAAGCTGGTGACCCAGTGGGGCATCCCTGTCCGGCTGAGGGGTGCGGGCCGGGAAGGCACAGGCTCGGGGGTGGTCATAGTCACTGTCGCCCCACTAAACACTTTTCCCGCCAGGCCTGGTTTCTGAGAAGACAGTATTGTATCTGAAGCAGGGAGATAGCCCTGCCCCAGGGTGGCCCCGGCAGGCCATCCCCCGTTCCTTCTCGAGTCCCGAGTTCCCTTCAAGTCTCTGTTGAGGCGAAGAGAGTCTAGCGAAGAAGGTCTTAGTGCGTAACATTCTGGAAACACGAAGGTAGACGCGGCCAACGGGAAGTGACCTGTGGGCGCTCAGCTGGCCCTGGGGGGAGAGACTGGCTGTTGGAGCAGAAGGTCCTCTCAGACGGACATTGGGAAGCCCTTCCCAGTCTGGACTGGATGAGTCGTCCTGAAGGCGGCCACCGATGCCCTCCAGCCCCAGGGGCCACGGGCGGGGTGTAAATAAGGGAGACAGGGCTTTTCTCCTTCCGCTTGAGCAAGGAGCGGACACTTCCGAGTGCTGAGGTGCCTTTCCCAGAGGACACTGCCAAACAACGTGGGTTTTTACATCTCACCAAGTCCCCTTCATTTCTCCGTCTCTGCCAGGAACGCCCCCCCCCCCCCCCCCCAAAAAAAAAAAACATCAAAAAGCCAGAGTAGGTATTCTATTCAGATAGGTGGCTGTCACAGGCTCCCTTCTCTTCCGGAATGGAGGCGAGGCTTCCTCCGGTGGTGCCGAGGGTGAACTGGCCCTGAACGAAGAAGGGGGTTCTGTGGCCTCGCTTGTGTGGTTAGCCGTGGAAAAGCCTGGCACCCACGCGGAGGGTTGGAGCTCAGAGGGAACTTGGATTTCACCTGGCCCAGGCCCTTTATTTTACAGAACAGTAAACGAAGAAGACCCAGAGAGCTTAAAGAACCCCCGGCCCCGTGGCCACGTTAGCACTGGGCCAGGACTAGAACCCCCCACCTTCTGCCTCAGGCCCTGGGCCTCAGGATGCAAGCTGAAAGCAGGGCAGGTGGAGAAAGCCGCCTTCGGGGTGGAGAGCTCCGTGGGCCACCTGCCTGCCACCAGACCGGCTGGAAGAGCACTGGCAAGGCGCCCTCATTGCTTGGGACGCAGCCACTTCTGCCGGGTCGACGAGCGCCCCCCGGGGCGTGGCACCGCAGGCCGCGGCAGCTGCTGCGTGGCCCCCTCAGGAAGACATCGGATGTTGACGACAAATGTTCCCGTTAAAAGACTGGGGATGAAAAGTGCCCAAGTTGGCCACAGAACACAGCCTCGTGACCAGAGGAGACGGTGTTATTTGCTCGATTTTGCTTTGAAACATCCCAAGGCAAGGTGTCTGGTCTGGGACTGCGGTCAGGCCAGAGAGCTGCACAAAGAACACCTTGTGCCGGAAGGGCCCCAGCACCCGGGACGGAGGGAGCCGCCCCTCGGAAGCCCGACAAGGGACGTCTGCTCTCCCCTGGCTCTCACTGACCAAGCCCCTCGCTCGGAGAAAACCCAAATCAGAATGGAGGAGAGAGGAGGCATTGCCTCTTCAGATCCCGTGGAGCCTCTGAAACCTCCTTGTGTGGAAAGCCATTGTGAAGAGAGTCCAAGTGCACTGCACCCAGCACCCCAGGGCCTCCCGCCCCAGGCCAGCCCCTGCGTCCCAGCCCAGGGGCCCTGCCTGCTCTTGGACCCCGTCAGATGGGCTCACGCCAGCTGCCACACGGTGTGATTTTTTTCTTGGTTTGCGGATTTGGTTTTGTTAGAGATGGAGGTGAGCTGGTGGACGAAAGCCGCCCTGTGGAAGATTCCTTTCTGTTCTTATCCTTCCTACGCTCCACCCGCCCCTGCCGTCCGGCCCGTGGCCTGAGCTGCCTCCCAGGCCACCTGTGCAGGAAAGCCCTTGCCTCCCAGGGTGGCCGTCCTGAGCCCTGGGGTTTTCTCAGGTGGTGGCCGGGAGAGCTGGGAAGCCAGCCCGGGCTCAGAAAGTCTGGTTTATGAAAGTCTGGTTTACGCAGGGTACAGAGTCACCCTGGGCGTCTCTTGCGGGAGCGTCTTCCTCTTCCATCCCCATGAAGACCCTGTCATACATTGCCACTATCTGTCTTTACAGTTCCGGAACTCTCCTCTGCAAGCCAAGTGTCTTAGTCAAACAGTTATCACCGGGAGGTAATGGATACAAGTACACAATTTCTGATTTCTTTTTCTCCTTTAAAGAGCAGAACAGTGAGCTTACGCATCCATGGATCCGTCATCCATACCTGTGGATGGGAGTCACCATTGTTAGACATTCTACCGGGCGGTCCTTTGGTCAGAGTGTCTCATCGAGCTGTGGGGCTTTTCCACACCCCCGACCCAGAAGAGTCAGCCGACAGACGCAGTCTTGTAAACGCTCCTTCTGTGGGAAGGACCCTTTAGGAAGGAAGGACCCACCCCGGGCTTTCAAATGCTAAACTTCTCTCCGAACTAGACATGCAGGAGAGTATGGGTCCCGCAGAACTGTAGGCTGCGTTTGGCTCCCAGTGCTGCCACTCACGAGGTTTATATAATCACCCTGCCCCCTCAGTTTCCCCATCTGTGAAATGGGAAGAATACTACCTAACTGGTAGGGCCTTTGCGGGGAATAAATGGACTATTTGTGCACAACACACGGAATGGCTGGCCACACGTAGCATTTAATGACCGTTGGAGGCTGCTGCCGGGATTGTTATTATGATTGGTGAGAACCGGCCTTCTGTGGCCCCATGGCCTCTTGACTTTATCTTGTGATCTTGTTCTTTCTTTACACAAAAGTAACTGCACCGCGCTTTCTTACTGCCAGTCCACATCAGTCCGACTGAAAAGCAGGAATGCAGCGAGTGTCACGCGCACGTGGCCACTTTTCGCTGCTGGCGTTGGGTGTGTGCTCCCCGGCATGGTTGCAGCTTCATAAATTACCTGGCCAGCCTGCGGCTTCAGGCAGAGCGGGACACTTCCGGAGCAGAGCAAGAGGCGGTTGGGAAAGTGCAGGCATGGGCGGGTGACCTGCTGTTTGTGCTTCTCTGGCTGAGCCCGGGCCACCGCCTGAGCCCTTCCCGCCCCAGCGGCACTGGCCAGAACCGGTCGGGTCCCCCCCAACTCAGGCCTTGCCCTGCCCCGCCCCACGCTCGGCTCATGTTTCACATCCGGGCCACAGGTCTGTCCGTCCCAGGCCCCCACCTACCTAAGGCCAGTGAGCCCAGCATGGCAAAACTCAGCTGCAGGGCCCCCAAAAGAGCCTTGTCTTCCAAACCCAGCGTGCCCCCCATTCCCCTCCTAACCAGTCCCCCGGTGCTCCTCTTGCAGATGGGTACGCCTTCTCTCAAGAAGAGCACGGAGCTGTTACTCAGGAAGAAATCGTACGCGCTTACGACACCACCAAAAAGAAATGCAAGAAGAAGTAAGAACGTGAGTTGTCCTGATTGGTCCCAGGAAGGAGATGCGGTTCGTGGCACGGAGTGTTAACACAGCTCTGGCAGGAGAGACTGGTGTCAGCAGCCGAAACACCATGCGACACATTTCCGTGGCCTTAGCCAACCGGTTTGGTAGTTATCCAGTCCCTTGCAAACCTGCAGTAGCCCCCGCAGGGGCAGCCATCTTTTCCCCGTCCTGCGTGTCTGCAGTGCTTGGCCTCACTTCCGTTTACATCGTCACTAAGCGTTCGACTTGCTTTGTGAGGTGTGAAATTAAAGACGTTACGTTTCACCAACGTTTACACACCAGTGCTAGCTGTTCTGGGAGAAAGCAAGGGGGTTTGATGTTGCGTGAGAAACCCCCCTTGTGGGCTGGCTGCGGGGGCACACTTACTTCCTGTCATGCTGACTCACAGAATTAGGTCCACCGGGTAGCATGTAAGCTTCATTGTAGGCAGGCTGATGTCTCGCTTTGATTCCTCTGTTGTGTGTGTGATGTGGGCATAGACTTCTTGATTGCAGTGACGTCACAAAGGTGTCTGTCAGCGTGGTAGCCCTGCGAAGGCTCACTCAAGCACTTATTGGAGCGTGCTCCCCAATTACAGCAGGGCAGACGGAGGGGTGCGCCAGGGTTCTCCTGCACCCCTCCCGGGTGCTTCTGTGGCCCACTGGCCTTCGTCATCTCAGACCTTCCGCATGGCTGACTGCTGTGCTCCTCGCATGGCCACCGGTGGGCAACCCAATGAAATCTGCCCTACTTCCTGTTCTAGCACAGATTCAGAGACCGAGGTGAGAAACCCACTCTTCCACGCTACCCTCTTCCTCCTATAACTAAAGAGAAGCATAGCTCTCCCGCATACACTGGGAGTGTTTGTCTGCCTCTGTCCCAGGACAGAGAAGCCCGTAGGTCAGTGTGTGGTGGCATCCCTCCACGGTCCTGCCCTGCCCAGGCTCTTAGTACTCGTCCCCCAACCTCCAGGCCCCTGGACTTTGGCTTCCACTTAAATTAGACCCGCACGTGCTTTCTTGGGAGTTCGGAGCACATTTTGGATTTTCACTGTTGGGGAACCACTGAATTTATAGCGTGTCTCCCCCAGTGAAGGGACACCCCTGTCCCTCTGCCACTCTAAAATCAGAGAAAATGCGTGAATCCAGTGGGAGAGTCGGGGATCCTGAGGCTTGGTGGAGGAAGAAAACCATCAAAGGAGAAAGCAAGAGGCAAGGCCACAGAGACACTGGGAGGAAGGCGCGAAGGACATGGCAGCCAAGTCTCAGTGGAGGCTGGACTCACGCCCTGCAGCCCAGGCAGTTGGGACCATCAGCCTAATGCAAGCAGGAGGCTGCACGAGACGTTGACGTGCAGTTTTAATTGAAAAGAACTCCAGACATTTTAAGGAAATGCCCATCTCTGTGTAGAGGAAGTTTCCTCCCTTATCGAGTAGGTGTTAGAGCCTCTCGGAAAGTCAAGTGTCCTGAATCTCAGGCAAGGAAGAGAAGCGCTGAGTCACCGACTTTCCAAACTGCCGCCTCCTAAATTTGGATGGAACTTGTGAGCCCTCGGGCATGAATGTGAGCACGTGGAGCCCTTCATAAATGACCAGCCTGGAGGCATGCTCCCTCCTCCCCGCTTTGGTTGCCAAGCCAGATTTCTGGATGGCTTAACATAAATACTTCTGGGCAGCTGTTACTGCTTAAAATGGCACAGCTCTTCAGCGATGGCTGGGCTAAATGGGGAAATAAAACAATAGTGCACTTTGCTTCCTTATCCTTTATTTTTGGAAGTCCACATCTCACTGGGCATTGTAATAACAGAGAGTTATGATTTGCTTTGACTTAGAAAACTAATCCTTCACTCATGACATGACCAGGATTCAGAGAGGGCTTACAGGGAAGCAGAATACAGTGAGGCTTAAAAAATTGCTGTTCCCACCTCCCCAAGACGCTAAACCGTTTTTTAAATGCTAGAGCACCCAGCGAGATGAATCACGGAAGGGCTGTCATGCAGGAATTACATGCCCCCCCACCCCCGCAAAATGTGCCTGTAATGAACAGGACAGACCAAGGCAAATGTCTTTATTGGACACCCAGAGGATGATGTCCTAAATGCATAGGAGAAATGAACATTTGAATTGAATGTGCGTTAGGCATCCTGACCATTCGGTTTCCTTTGGAACGAAGCCTGTCTGGAATGGGGAACTCAAACTCATTCTTTGTCACACTCTTAGTTCTTTCTTTAACTTGAAGCCTTCAGAATTAGATTTTTGAATTACTCGTGTGTGTGTGTGTGTGTGTGTGTGTGTGTGTGTGTGTGTGTGTGTGTGTGTTTGGGCTTTTTGTTTTTTATTTTTTAAAAATGCAGCTCAGATTTTCTGAGGTTTTAGTATATATTCCAATTCTTTTGAAAATGGGACTAAGCAGTCTTTGCAGTTATGAAACATGCACACAGGAGAAACCATTAGATGGGATACCTTTCTGTTCTCTCGCGCAGCTACGTTCTCTGGTAGCCACATGACTAAATTGGGCTTCGAGGAGAAACAGCTGTCACTGTGTGCGATGTATAATATTTAGCCGTGGCCAGCGCAGCGGCTGTGTCATCCGTCCTCTCTTCAAAATTGAGGTCAGAGTGTCACACACAGCCCCTCCCCAGGGAGCAGGGTGGACTGGAGTAAGTTGCATACTCTAGCTGTCAACTCAGTGGAAATGCCACATGGGACTTGTCACTCCGCCACATGGTAAGTGACATACAGGCTGGCAGGTCAGACTTGGTCAGCACTACATGGCCTATAAGTAGCAGCATCCACCGAGGCCCGGCCCTGGTCTGGTTTATACACAGACTGCCGACTCTCATTGGAGTCTGTGTTCCATTCTGGCTGACTCCACAGAAGGAAAAGACCGGCCATTCCACGCCCTGAGTTTTGAGTTCCACTACATACCAGCACGGGCGGGCAAGGGCGGCTCTGGAAAGCGCACCTTCAAAAGGCAGGATAGGAGACCAGACTAAACCAGCCGTTTCTGCTCGGCTGTCTGGATTAGCGCTCCCTTGCCGGTCAGAATGGGCTTTGTCACAATTTGGGGATGTGGCTGATGTGTCCATCCTGTCTCTCTGCAAAATAGTCAGGGCTTCTTGATCAGCTTTATGTTCTCCCATCTCCCAAAAACGTGATCATTTTGGGGGGAATCAGTAGAGCGTACAAAACCCGCGCTTTGGAGACAGGAGATGCCGTCGCTTTAACATCCACGGAGTAATATCCTAAATCTTGAACCTGAGTTTTGGCTGGGCAAGGCTGGGAATTCTGTTGGCGGTTTCTTTCCCTTGACAGGGCTTCAGGTCTTGTTGTAGGGAGCTGGCAGTGACAATCAGTGATAACTTGTCAAGAAGCAGTGAATAGTGAAAAAGAAAAAGCACGTATGAGTAACTAATGTCTAAAATGCATATAGATGTATATATTATAGGCGTTTAGATGGAATTTTTTTAAAAGAAGACTATAGTCCATAATCTATATCTGTTACAACAGTGGCCCTTGATCTCCTTTTTTGAAGAGGATCTTCTATCACATTTCTGTTCCTAGGGATTTATGTCTCAGACCACAAGTCAAGTAGAATGTTTGCAAAATTCTGCTACAGGATGAGGTAGTCTTTCGTCTTGAACATGTGAAGGAAGTGTGCACGTTTCAGCTGGCATCCGGACCACTACCAAGGGTCATTGTCCCAAAGTAATTCAAGGAGTGATTTCGCCTCAGCGTCTGAAATGTAGACTTCGTCTCCTGGAGTCCGTAAAAATGGCGGACAGGGGGAAATCTGGTTAAGCAGAACCCGAAATAATAACCTGGCAAAGAAATGAGTTTATGGGGTCAAATTAAAGGACGGCACCCCCCCTCACATCCATCAACTACTTTCTTCATGCAAATGCTTATATTAGCAAATACAGTAGTGATAGAGATGGTGGAAATAAAGCCCTCCCCACTAAAAAGGAAAGGCAGACATCCTTTGGCCTTGCTGCGGGTTCTCCATTGGCTCAACGTGGTTGTTGGTCTTAGTATGGCCTTGGGAGAGATTATTTAGACTCATCCTAGCCAGTTTCCCATCCTCAAAGGCGAGGAGGATGGTTACAGGGGTTTCCATGGGGTTGTAGAGGTGAGAGTTCAAGATCCCCCATGATGGTATATTAAGAAGCGTCCCCAAAAGGAATAGACCCGGAATACTCGATGTGTGGTAGCCTTCATTTATTTTTTTTCTTAGCATCCCAATAGGGTGCTCCTGTGCAACGGTACACATTTCCTTCGATAGTACCTGAGCTTCGCCGAATGCCACACCTCAACTTGCACTCCATTTGAAGCTCTCTCTTAGCTTGTTGGATACGACCTTGGCAAACCAGGATGCAGTGTTCCATGCAAAAGGCCACTGAGGCCAACATAGTGTTCAGAAGCTACAAAAAAGGGGGGGCAGAAATAGGGGGGCTCGCTCACCCTGCTACCCCGCCCCAAGCAAAATTCAGGGTTGTTAATTCTGACAGACACCTGTGCTCCCCTGACCGAGAGGGGACAAAAGAGTGATTCTTTTACACCCAGGCTGGCTCCTTTTCAATGACAGTCTCTCACCCCAGTTGCCTCCGAGGCATCCACTCGGCTCCTTCTCTCAGGCTCCAGCCCAAGAAAAACACCAAGCTCACAAGATTAGCCCATCGGCATTTCTTCTGACCTGGCTAAAGAAAGAAAGGAGATGTGTTCCTTTTAAAAGTCAGGAACGGAAGTGTCAGGTGGCTTTGATTTATGACAGAAATAGGAAGAAGAAAGTTGAGGTAATAGCGCTCTCCAAACAAGCCTGCCCAGGAAACCGAGCGGTCAAGAGAGCTTATCAAGAGCCTTTTATAGGCAGGCTCTTCAGTGTGGCAGAGAAGGGGCCAGAAGGAGGGGGGAAGCCTGAAGGTGAGGATGTGAGCCCACTTGCAATGGGATTCGATTCAGCCATATCCGTAAAGATAGCCACGCAGCTACAGGTGGATTACTGAACACCGGTTTAAAAACGGAAGAAGAGAATCTGCCCTCCCGTCGGGTGTCTCTCCTTCCCGCGAGATCCCTGCACAAAGCAGCTACTTTCCGGGTTTTTCGTGAATAAAATCAGTGCGTGCGCGGACACACGCATTCCTCCACCTTCTTTCTCCCGCGTTGCCAGTGATCGCCGAGTTCAGAAGCGCGCCCCCTGCTTCCGCGGGGGCCTCCCTCTGCAGGGCCCTTGCTACCAGCCGCCGCCAGCCAGCTGCAGGGGTGAGGCCCCGGGGGCCGCCAGGAGCAGCGGGGTCTGAAGCCTGCCTGCAGTGTCGTTGCTGCAGGCCCCCGAATTGCTTGAGTGCAGCATCTTTGTGGTGTCTTTCTCCTGCGAGCAGAGCCACGTGCCCCCCTGCGTGCCGTCACGTCTGTGTTCCGATTGCCTAAATATTGTTTGCGACAGGGAGGTTTTAATCTGGTTATGCAGAGGGGATCGGGGCTGTGGGGGCACGTTTAATTGGCTCCCAGCAGAGTAGCGAGCGCGTCTGTGGAGTGTGGGGATTTTTTGTTCCCTCCCTCTAGAAGTGTTACCATTTTCACGTCTTGTTAATGTCCCCTGGTTGTTAAATTACAGCCGCACATTACAGCGGAGCCGGGTGCCCTCCTGGAGTGAATACAAATGAAGGGCATTTACTTGTATTTTTAGAGGTTTGGGAAAATGTAGTGATTTGTGGCTTTGATCAATCCTGTTGACTGGTATATGTCTGCACAAACCTGTTTCAAATAAATCTTTTGTTAAAGTAAATGATTGGACCGTGTTTCATTTTGGAGTTTTTCTCTCCCACTAATAAGCGGCTACTGCCACAGGGACGTGGGACACTAATACAGAGGTTTTGTCTGCAGGTACAGGCGATGTCTGCGTCCTGCCTAAGGAGACGCTGTCCTGTGGCAGGCGCGCAGGAGAATCTGAATTGTAGATTAAATTGAGCTCTGCGAGTCCAGGTCCCTTTTATGAGAAGAGGGTCCAAGAGGCCACACTGAGTTGGGACTGATCACGCAACGGAGAGAACTGGACACAGAGGGACTCCTCCCGTCAGTCACTGTACTTGCCTTGGTTTAATCTCGGCGTCCCTGCAAACTGAGGCGTGAAACATTCAAATTCTCTTGTCCAGCAGGAAATTACAACACCGTCATTGAACACGCCACCCTGAACGTATGTCGCCTTGGCACATTGATTACTGGAACTGAAGGCCATTGAGAAACAGCAGATGCCAGAAGGGCTCTCTGATCTCCCCCTTCTACCCAAAAGCAGGTCACAGCATTGAGAAAGGTAGCCTCCCTGCACCAGGAAGAGAAGAAAGTTCTCATCACTGGGGGCTGGGGGTCGACGCCAGAATGGATCTGTACAAACTACTAAAGTAACCCTGACCTCCCATGAGCCCCCCCGCCCCACGTATTAATTTCCCTGTTTACCCCCTCCTATGGCCCAAGCCGCTTTGTCCAGTCACATCCCCACGATTTGTCTTCCTTTGTGTACAAGGTATATAAGCTTCTGGGCCTAATGGCTTCTTGGCTCTCTTCCGAAGATTCCCAGGTACACATAAAAATATTAAATACACGTGTATGCTTTGCTCCTGTCAGTCTGTCTCATGTCCGTTGAATTCTTAGGCCAGCCACAGACCCTGAGAGGGTAGAAGGAAGTTTTTTCTTCCTTGGATTATTTTAAAGAGAGTCAAGGAGACACCTTCCCATTCCCTGTAGGCTCGAGAAGCCACTTTGAGGTAAGCATCCACCGCCTCGGGGTTCCCTGGGCTGCAGAGGCTACACTGAGCCGGGGGGGGGCAAGTGGGAGCTCCATGGCCCAGACGTCGGGCTTGGGCGCTTGGAGACCGGGGCCTTCCTCGCTGGAAACCGGCCTCGGGCTCTGGTTTATCGCCTGCCTGCGTGGCTCTGTTTGGGCAGCTCTACCCTTCACCCGTCTGCATCGGGGCCAGATGGGGGTGGAGGACAGAAAGGCCAGGAAGCCTGCGAGAGGCTGAAGTCTGGAACCCCCACACCTCTTACCTGCCCACTCCGGATTTACTACCGATTCCCACAGAGGACTCTGATTCCTCCCCGATAGTCTCATTAGAACAGAGGTTGCCCAGTCACGACCTCGGTGGCCACATTCCCAGGCACGGGCAGGGACAGGCAGCCGGGCCTCATTCGAGGCAGAGAGCTCTGGGCAGAATGGCCCGCTCTACACAGGCCCAGCCTTCTTTTCGTTAAATCACGCAAAACTGAAAATGGTTTAATACCATCAGTAGCAAAGTGTTCTATTCCAGACCTGTGCCGTGTGCGCTTGGTCGGTTCTACCAAATCTGTCTTTGCTGCTACAGATTTTCTTGAAACGTCATCCTTCACTTGTGCTCAGCGGAATAAACTCGAATCATTGAGAGGCCATTAGCAGCTGGAGACAGTTTCCAGACCCTACATTTCTGCCTCCAGCACTACTCTTTGGAACCATTTTCCCTCTGAAAAAGACTCGGGCTGCTTTGAAAAATCATTCAGATTCAGCTATTTATTTTCAACATGTTTGTGTAAGAGACCCATATAATGTGAGGGACTGAAATGTGGATCAGGGCAGTGGGGCACATGACGGAAGCCCACTCCGGCCTCTCATCTACCCCTTTCTGCCTGCGTTCTGTTCCGCGCGTGAATCTTTCAAGGGAGCTTGCCAGCAGTTGTTGGAAAGGCAAGCCCTTGTTGTAACGGGGACTGTGGATGAGTCTGGGGCTTTGTGTTTTCCCCAAAGGAGACACATACCAAGCACCAAACACAGTCCGGCTCACAATCATTAGGCTTTCGTTTATTCAAAGTAGGCCGGACACATGAATAAAATGACTTACAGTTCTTGAGCGTGGGCCCCCAGACTCCACGTCCAGCCGTTTGCCTCTTCTGACACTGCACTGTCCTTGACTTCAGATTGCAGAGCGATGGAAGCTCGGAGAAAGGCGCACAGGGACCCTTAGCGCCATGACCCTGGCCTGAGCTGTGAACGGGCAGGCTCTGTCCCAGTGGCTTCTGTGTAATGGCTCTTAGCATTGTTGACACTGAATGCCAGCTCTAAAGAAAATGTGTTTTGATTGGAAACACTCTAACTGCCAAGAAGCTTACAGATTTTCTCCCGACTTTCAAAAGAGCAGTTGTGCGTAGATTAAGTTTCCTTTGATTTAAAACTCTTCTGCTGACCTAACACACCGTGCCCGTGGCTGGGGGCTCCCATGGTTGTCACCATTGCTTTCCAAGTGGCCTTGAATGGAGGGTGTGAGTAGCTGCCGTGGGCCGAAATAGAACAGCCCTTTAGTCACGAACAAAGCTGTTAATGTCATTTTTTCCCCCGCTTCCCGGTATCCTTAAGAAAAGCCACCTGCAAATTACTTACCAAAAAAATGGCTGCAGGAAAAGCCCTTGGATTCGTTTCACTAGTGCATTTAAAACTGAATGGGGGGTGGGGGGAGACCCTTACTCAGCCGTAGAAGAAGCCACCTCTAAGTGAAGTTCTTTAATACCTCGGCTGGAAAATGTTCTCACGGGCTCTCACCTTCCAGTCTGCGTGGGGAAGAGTCCCCGTGGGCTGGCTGCCGACGACAGGCCCTCAGGAGCTGGGGGCAGAGGCAGCCCCACACACCAGCTGGCCTGGTGCCCAAGGGAGACCCGTTCACACGGGCAGGAGGCCCCCGAGCCTGCGTGTACAAAGCACACGTGCACATGATCACGCACACACCTCGGCTCTGCGGGAAAAGGGGGGGGAGACACAAACATACATGAACGCGAAGGAAGGAAAACAATCCCTTCTTAAACCTGAGAGCACAGCAAGGCGGGTGACACGATGCCACGGGAAGGGTCCAAGGGCTTTAAGGCGGTTCTTTTTTTTTTTTTTTTTTTTAAAGCAACCAATATCTATTTTTTTTTAAGGTTTTTATTTATTTCTAGGAGAGAGAGAGAGAGCGCGAGTGTGAGCAGGGGAGGGTCAGAGAGAGAGGGAGTCACAGACTGAAACAGGCTCCAGGCTCTGAGCTGGCAGTCGGCACAGAGCCCGACGCGGGGCCCGAACCCACGAACCGCGAGATCATGACCTAAGCGAAAGTCGGACATTTAACCGACTAAGCCACCCAGGCTCCCCTTAAGGCGGTTCTTATATGAGGCGGCCAGAGGAATGCCGGCAACCGTGTGTGCCAAAGGGAACTGTGTGCAGCGACCTATCAGCCCACCTGACTGGACAGCCGGACGTTTGTCTGAGAACCTGGGGCCTTTACTGCTACAACGCTGAGGCCCCTGCTCCCCAAGAAGGGCCTCCACGGGGCGGTGCCTTTCAGGTGCTGACGGGCTTCAAGCAAGAACCTGCTAACAGCCTTGAACTCTGCACATCCCAGGCAGCTTCAGCTGGGAGGGCTCTCAGACCCCCTTTCCCACGGCCTTTGGGAAGAGGAGCTGTTTCCCAGCGCAGGTGGAGGCTGTGTTGAGACGGAGTGGTGAACCACACCCCGTCCTGGGCTCCGGGGCTTGTGGTCCACTGGGAGAGACAGACCGTAAACAGAAGATCATCCGGCACCGTGTTGGGCAGCATAGATCTGGTGGCTTAGCTTGGGCTGCTACGGCAAAGATACCATCGACTGGGGGGCTGAGAAGCAACAAATACTGATTTCTCACCGTTCTGGAGGCTGGAAGACGGAGGTCAGGATGTCTGGGGAGAGCCCTATTCTTGTGTCCTTAAGGCAGCCGTGGCTGCTAACCTAGGAATGATTGCAGCACGCCTAACGTGTGGAGAGAGATGCATGCATTTCTGGAACCAAGTGCCCTGTGGATGATGTCCAAGTGGGGCTCCTCACTCTACATCCCACTCTACAGCACACCGAGGCCACTGACGCGCATTGTACGCCACCACATACAGTGCTCTCTAAAGGGACGTAGAGCCATGACGTTCTAACACAGCTCGAGCTCCTTTTCTCGTCGTCGTAGAGACGGATGTGGGCTGAAATACGAGTCGTCGAGCACCGTGTTTATAACCACGCTGGGAAAAGGAGAAGCCAGTGAATCGAGTGAGCTGCTGACACTTCTCGAGAAAAGACTGCTGAGCGGATTTTTATCCTTAGATATTCAACAAAGGCGTCTTTCTGTTCCAGTACATCTTCCATTAGATATAAAATTTCTTAACATTAAAACTAGTATGGAAGGATTGTACTGGCTCAAAAAAAAAAAAAACCTCATAATAAATAAATGAAGAGTGGTCACCCCAGATTACTCTCTGCCTTCCAATTTATTGTCAGGAGAACTGGTTTTAAGATGGCTCTAGCGATTTCAGACTTTTGCCATCCTCACGTAGTTCTGTTGGGCCAAATATTTGGAATCAACCTGTGACAAAAGTCTAGACAGAAGCAGCAAATATCAGCCTTACAGAGGTCACCATAAGAAGAGTCCAAGAGCAAGGCCACAGTACTAATGTTCTATTCTGTCTCTGGTATTGTTAACTGAATGGCTCTTTGAAAATTTTTGTAAACAAAATTTTTTGTAAGCAAAAACAAAGAGTTATCTGTGTGCTACTCCAAATAAAGTCAAGTTATACTTATACTGGATGCTACTTTTCAATAAGTAGGGCATTGCCTTGGCCTAGGGATGATTCATCTTATTAAATTCCTTTTGAAATACTTAACGTCTTTAGGGCCAAACATTTTTTCTACCTCCGCAGACGTTAACAGCATGTGCACTGTATTCGGGCATTGTGCTGGGTGCTGAGGAGGCAGTTAGAGCTGCCTAAGTCCTGGTCTCTATCCTTGAGAAACTCGCTAAGGGGACGCGCACACAACTCAGCATGGCCCCAGGCAGCATGACACAAGGGTACCAGCAAGAACAAAGAGGACTTACACCCAGCACGTGTGAAGGGAGTAGAGAACAGCACTGTCCCCTCCTTAATCTCTACTCAGTTCCTGTAGCCCAGTCTCTAAGGATTATCGGATGGTGTGAAAACAGAGGACCGACGAAGGATTCCAGTGGAATGTGGCCAGATGCGGTTTTAAAGACAGTTTAAAATTTAACCAAAAACCCCCACTTACATAAAGCAGAGCTGCTGGAAAGCGACCTGTAGAATCGACACCACCTTGGGAGAAAGCTGAGGTGGCCGGCCCTGTCGCATTATGTCACTTATTCTGGGGCGCCTGGGTAGCTCAGTCGGTTAAGCATTATGTCAGTTACCCGAACCACTGCCCTGTGAGTGGATGAGACAATGGGTCGCATTTTAACCAACTGAAGTTCCACGAGGTGTCCTGACTTGTCACATGCTTGTCAGGGATGGAAGAGGGACTCGAATCCAACGCCCACCTCCTCCCAAGTCCGCCCTTTACCTCCAAGGACCGTGCTAAAGCGGGTCTCCAAAAGACACTTGCGAAGTCCCCAGCAATGCTGTGAAACCCAACTCCCATAGAACATTTAGATTTTATTTTCGCCTTGAAATGAGACATATGAAGTACTCTGAATTCAGTCACCGACTTGATACACAACTGTCCTAAGTAGATTAATACATTTGCAACATGCATGTCAGAAAGACGAGGAAAATCCTAAGAGCCACTCGGCCACAAGGCATAGTGTCAGCTCTAAAGGTGCCGGTTCCTGACTTCCACCCCCACCCGTCCAGCACTGCGATGTGATGCTCTGGGGGGCGGCCACACCCCTTACCCTTTGCCCACCGGCCATGCCAGGCTCTGATAACAGGGGGCACTAGAGAGAGCCTGAAAGGCTGGGGGAGCAGAAAGCCAAGGACCTGCCTGTCCACTGCTCTGTCTGTGGCCACAGACGCAGCCTTCACCCTGGCACCAGTTGGCACCAGTTTCCAGCTTTTTAAAAAAAAAAAATGGCATTCCTGGGGCTCCAGGGTGGCTCAGTCGGCTAAGCGTCCAACTTCGGTTCAGGTCATGATCTCGCGGTTCATGTGTTCAACTCCTGCATCGGGCTCTGAGCTGTCAGCACTGGAGCTGCTTCAGATCCTGTGTCTCCCTCTCTCTCTGCCCCTCTCCTGCTCATGCTGTATCTTTCTCTGTCTCTCAAAAATAAACAAACATTTAAAAAAATTTGTTTAAATGTCATTCCCAGAATGGGCTGCATTGTGTCCCCCGGGCGTACCGGTCAGCAGAGGCTCCCTCTCTGAGCTGTCAGGGCCTTGCCTTCAAGCATCTGGATTCTAATACCCCCGACTTCTTCCCTTTGTTCCTTTGACCCTGAGGGTAGTAACCACTTCAGGCAGTCAGCAGCTCTGCATTGCCTCAGTTTCCCCCTTTGCTGTTTCAGTTCCCTGACACCTGTTTAATGAATTCCTTTCACAAATTCTCGTTTAAAAATAACTGGCGTGACAACGGTCATCTCTACTACGGCAAACGTTCACATACCCTATGACACAGCAATTCCTCTCCTAGAATTCCACGCAAGAGAACTGAGTGCTGTTTAAGAATGTTCCCAACTCTCCCAACTCTCATTGGGAGAGTAACCCAAATGACTGTCAACAGTAGATTGGATAAATACAGTGTCCGTATGGTATTTTTATATGATGAAACACTACTCGGTGGTGAAAGGGAACTGGACCTCCATCCGACATCAGTCATGACGGTGAGTGAGAGAAGCCTGTGATTCCATTTATACGAAGTTCAAAACCAGGCAACGCTAATCTATGGTGCAGGAGTTCAGAAGGGCCCTTCTCCTCGAAGGGAACTGTCAACGGGATTCCTTCCGTCTCTTGACCTTGGTGAGAGTTTCTTGAGTTGTCCATTTAAGATTTGTGTCCTTTGCTGTGTGTCGGTCATGATTCAGTGGAAAATTAAAATGATTCAGTCTGTGTTCCTGACAGGACCCCAGTTGGTACAGAAGATGCTAACTGGCAGCCTCGAAGGGCTCAGCAGGTAGAGCCTAACATAGGGAGGAGAGAAACCTGTGAATATACAACGCAACAACGCAGAGACTTAGGCCACTTAGGGCATTACAGAGAGTGGTTCTGATTCAAGGGTCTGAGAAGGCCAGTCCTGTGCACGTCTCTTAGGCAACCTAAAAACGTTAGGACTACAGACTAACCCACATAAAACTGGTCACTGAAACAAAAATAAGGAAAATCTCCTAACGTAGTTCTAAGGATTTGTCTATCTATATTTGACATATTTTGTCAATATACATTATGCATCTTTGTATCAGGCAGCTTAAAAATATCTGAAAAGAAGTTAAATTATATGTGGGGCGCCTGGGTGGCTCAGTCGCATAAGCGTCCAACTTCGGCTCAGGTCATGATCTCACGGTTCGTGGGTTCGAGCCCCGCGTCGGGCCCTGTGCTGACAGCTCAGAGCCTGGAACCTGCTTCAGATTCTGTGTCTCCCTCTCTCTCTGACCCTCCCCTGCACACGCTGTCTCTCTCTCTCAGAAATAAATTTAAAAAAAGAAATTAGACTGTATGTGTATTATAAAAGCCGATTAGATGCCACTATGTTATATTCTTTGTCTCCACACCGACCCTTGGAGGTGGGTGTGTGTGGTTGATCGCCTGTTCCAGAGGGCACACTGAGTTCAAAGACATGAATACCATTGGTAACATGGGTCCTCCGAGTCCAGAGAAACTCTGATAAAGGCAGTTACAGCTGAGACCAGGAGAGCTGAGTGCTGCAAACCAGCTCCGGTCTAAAAGAATCAGTCAGGAATTGAGAACAGAGTCTTGGATGAGATAGCCTCGTATAATAAATTATTCTGTTTCACATTTTCCCATGATCCTTCTGTACGCATACGTATACACGCATGTGGTGATTTTATATACATGGTACAGATGGCAATCAGCCTTCTACAGCTGTTATGTCTACTTGCGTAACCTATGATTTTTCTAAATGAAAAGACCTACGTTTCAAGATGGTTGAAACCGAGATGCAAGTTGGGTCTTTAAAATCAATCTTTGGGGCGCCTGGGTGGCTTAGTCGGTTAAGCGTCCGACTTTCGCTTAGGTCATGATCTCGCGGTTCGTGGGTTCGAGCCCCGCGTCGGGCTCTGTGCTGACTGCCAGCTCAGAGCCTGGAGCCTGTTTCAGAGTCTGTCACTCCCTCTCTCTCTGACCCTCCCCTGCTCACGCTGTCTCTCTCTCTCCTAGAAATAAATAAAAANGGGCTCTGTGCTGACTGCCAGCTCAGAGCCTGGAGCCTGTTTCAGAGTCTGTCACTCCCTCTCTCTCTGACCCTCCCCTGCTCACGCTGTCTCTCTCTCCTAGAAATAAATAAAAATAAAAAAAATAAATAAAATAAATCAATCTTAAGGCTGCCCGCATAAACTTTTTACCCCTTTTATCGTCCCTCATTTAAAAGCTTTATTTTAATTTATTGAGAGAGAGAGCGCGCAAGAGAGAGCAGGGGAGGGGCAGAGAGAGAGGGAGAGAGAATCCTTAGCAGGCTCAGTGCTGTCAGTGTGCAGACCGAATTGGGGCTCCATCCCACAAACCATAAGATCATGGCCTGAGCCAAAATCAAGAGTCAGTCACTTAACTGACTGAGCCACCCAGGCGCCCCTGAACTTCTTATTCTTGAGTCCAGTTCCTTCAATTTGGGGTATAAATGTTGGAGGCATTCTGAAGCTTTAACTGTGAAAGGCACAATGACCCTCACAGCCGCCTCCCTCCACAAAACTGTAATTTCATCTCAAAGTTGTCCTGCCCTGGCTGCTTGGGGTTATAGTTAGTAGTCAGAAATCCTGAACATCTGGACAGGAGGCACTGTGTCTGTAGGGTTTAGTCTTCCATCTGTCACCAGTAAAGGCTTCTATCCAAGAACAGGGACACAGAAAATCAAGTGCGAATCACGCACTAAGAACTGTTGACCTAGCGTGTCTTCAATGTTCAGGAAAAGCGTTAACAGTTTCTTTTTTTATATAACATTTTTAATGTTTATTTTTGAGAGAGAGACAGAGCACAAGTAGGAGAGGGACAGAGAGAGGGAGACACAGAATCCGAAGCAGCCTCCAGGCTCCGAGCTGTCAGCACAGAGCCCGACGTGGGGCTCGAACCCAGAAACTGAGATCATCACCTGAGCCGAAGTCGGAGGCTTAACTGACTGAGCCACCCAGGCGCCCCAGAGGCAATAGTTTCTGTTTGTCATCTCTCACTGACTCAGCCCCTTCAAGGCACTGAAGCACGGTAGCATGCATGTTTTCAATTAAGAAAAACATTTCAGAAGGCAAAGAAATTGTCTATGTAAGTATTTTGGAATGAATGGGCTGAAGGGACATAGCTGATCTCTGGCTCTTAAAAAAAAACAAAAAACAAAAACACCAAAAAACAGAGAGAAAGGTGGGGGGGGGGGGCGGTTAGCAGGGTGGAAATGTCCTGAAGGCTCTACCATCTAAGAAGGAAAAGAAAAGGATTAAGGTTGAGGGATGAGAAATGGTGCTCTCCTTCGTCTGCATGATTTAGTCCTCCTTCCAGTATTTAGGCTGCTCCTTTTAAAAATGAAAGGGGCTAGGGGCGCCTGGGTGGCTCAGTCGGTTAAGCGTCCGACTTTCGCTTAGGTCATGATCTCGCGGTTCGTGGGTTCGAGCCCCGCTTCGGGCTCTGTGCTGACTGCCAGCTCAGAGCCTGGAGCCTGTTTCAGTCTGTGACTCCCTCTCTCTCTGACCCTCCCCTGCTCACGCTCTCTCTCTGTCTCCTAGAAATAAATGAAACATTTAAAAAAAAAAAAAAAAAGAAAGGGGCTCAAAAAGTCAAACACAAAGGGTGTGCCTTCCCCGGTGGCCAGGTTCAGACCTACCCCGGGTCCCAGGCCCCGGGAGCCCACACTCTTCCCTGGGTGTTAAAGCTGCAGCCACCACTGCCCCCTGCCTTGAGCTTCCTCCAGTCAGGGTCACACAGCTTGCTCACACGCTTTGTGTCCTGCTCAAGAGGCAAGGGAAATAAACAGAACGGGGAAGCGTTCCCATGTTTTAAAAGCCTAGAAAGTTCCCTTAGCCGTTACATTATTTACCTAGCAGCAGCTCAGCAAGTCTAGTAGGGCTGCTTGGTTTCCATCCTGATGACTGACGGGGTTGGTCAGATGCCTCGGTCTGCCCGCCATAACCCCCGTCCCCAAATTCCACCAAGCTTTGCCAAGCACACACCCCGAGTGGAGGTGTGCAGTGGACAGTGTAGGCGAACACCCATTGTACGTTCTAATGCTGCGAGTTGGGCCAGAGGAAGCCCAGGCTAAGTTGGTGAGAAGTCTCGGGGCTGAGCAGAAACAAATGCATTCCTTTTAAGCACTTAAAAAGCTTAAGCAATTAAAAGCTAGCATTCTGCTCGTTTATTTAAATGACTTTAATGAATCACTGAGGATAGGCGTGCTGGAGGCAGCGTGAATTTGCAGGAAACCGAGCCTCCGCCACTGTCCCGTGAGTATGTGAGTGCTATTTCTCGCTAGGTAGGGGCCAAGCCTTTCCCCTTCCTGACAGTGGACTTAAATTTTTCCTTCTCTGTGTCCAGTCCATTTGGGGACAGCTGCCCTGACTTTCCCTGCCAACTTTGCTCCGATTTTCAAGGTTTCCTCAGGAAACGCTCTTGATGGAAGCTTAAATCCTAATTGTATCAAAATAAGGAGAAAAGATCAGAGAACTCACTAAATAAACCTGTGCAATCTTGAGGGAAAAAAAAAGAGTTCAAGGTAAATTTGATAGATGAACTATTAGTCAAGCATCTAGGAACGTAATCAGAGGTGAGCACTAGCCTGAAGCGGGGAGCACTGTGGAGTAAATATGGCGAACCCGCGTGCATTTGTCTTAATGGTCTTCTTGCCACATTGGATGTTGACGTTACAAATTGTAACTTCCAGCCACAGCAGGAATGATAGGAGAGGAGTAGTTTCCTGGCCCTTAAATTTACAGAAAGAGCTGGTTAATTTCTCCTTCCTTACAATCAGAGGGTCTGACTTTCCCCCACAGCGGGATACAGAAGGCCCCAGAGCCATCATGAATCAAGGTTTAGATACAGAAGAAAAGGTACAGCAGCAAACCATTTTCCTATCTGTAACTGCTTTTTTTTTTTTCCCAGCGCAACTTTAAAATAGCTCTATTGGGTGCAAATTCTATCTTACAGATTCCGATTTCATGCCAATAAGGAAGGTATCCTTAAACCAGGTGTCTGAACCTTTCACTGTGACAGCCAAAAGTCTCAAGTTTTTATCAAAATTGAAAAGATCTGAGGATGCATCCAAGGATGTTATTTATATATGGGGGAAGAGCAGGTAGCACTTACCAAGTGAAGAACTCATTTCATATATTAAAGTGCACTTTGCTTTAATCGTGGTATGTAGTACTATGTAGAAAGGAAGGAAACGTCTAGAGAAGCAAACGTTTAGAGACTCAAGCACTGTTTAAAAAAAAAAAAAAAAAAAAAAAGGAGGGGCGCCTGGGTGGCTCAGTCAGGTTAAGTGTCCGACTTCGGCTCAGGTCATGATCTCACGGTTTGTGGGTTCGAGCCCCGCATCGGGCTCTGTGCTGACAGCTCAGAGCCTGGAGCCTGTTTCAGATTCTGTGTCTCCCTCTCTCTCTCTGACCCTCCCCTGCTCATGCTCTCTCTCTCTCAAAAATAAATAAAACATTTAAAAAAAAAAAGGCTGTTAAAAATATCATAAAGGGACTCCTTCCTTCATCAGGTAACGATCGACTAGATTAGGGATTGGTGAGCGAAGACCAAAGGCCAAACCTAGCCCACTGCCTCGTTTCCATGGCCCGAGAGTTTAGAATGGCTTTTACGTTTTGTCCCTCAGTGAAGTTTCATTGGAACAGGGCCGTCCTCATCTGCGTTTCTGTGAAGAAACTTGGTAGAGACCACCTGGTGTGCAAAGCATAAAATATTTACCCTCTGGCTCTTTCCGGGGGAGGGGGGGGAATCTCTAGACTGAGTGACGTCTGAGGTCCTGCTCACCTCCATGCTGCCAGAAAGTTTACTTCCTTAGATAATTCAAATTCCTCCATCAAGACAACGTGTGGAACATACATTAACCTGATAATATAATAATCCCAAAGGCTCTCTGTTGTGTTGTCAGCACTTCTCACGGGATACATAAAATTGCGCACAGAATGTACACGTAAACTTCCAAGACACTGATCACTTTTAAAGGTAGGCCCTTGGTTCTAGAAAGCACAATTTATCATTCTTAGCAACTTTACCACATTCACAAGTTTAAAAGGGCATCCGAGGAGTTACCAAGTAAGACAAAAATGAAAGAAGCCCAACTCCCTTGGAATTCATACCATAAAATATTTATTAATAAGTAAAAGGATTTCCCCTGCCTCTGTTATTAAAAAAATTTGAACATCTTCGTTGATACCAATTGCCAACAATGGTTTTACATCATCCAGTCATGAGAGAGAGCGGTAACAGAGAGCGAGGAGACAGACGGTAGACAGGTCATGGATGGACAGATGGATATATGAACTATCGATGTAAATGTGTGGAAGACCATACCTTACAAATGGTTTGTTTAATTGCAAATCTTGGTTTTGCCGGCAGATGGAAATACATTTGCACCTACTTAAACTTACTTCTTTTAAGCCAACAGAACACAAGATTCACTTGAATTTCATAATTCAGACCATTACCAATGAATACAGGACTCATTGAGGACTAAAGCAGAGAGGAAAACAAAAACTAACTTTGTGGGGGAAGAAAGGCAATCTCTCTTTCAAAAGCTTTTCTCTGGACTCGATAGATCCCCCACCCCCCGCCACTGCCTGAAAAATAAGCCATTTTGATAACAGGAGTATGAAAAGCCTCATGATTTGCAAAGTAAATTGTATCTGCGGTTTAAATTTCATCCCAAATCTCAGATTATGGCTGAGAAGTTATACTAAGGATCGTTAGAAAGCGTTTCTTTGAATTTTTCTGGGAAAACAAGCAAATGTTTTATCAGATCTGGGCAGAAATGCTGATCTTCATTTACAATAGTAAATCACCTGCACACGGCTCTATACAGACATGGGGATCCGAAAACCGAAGAGAACAAAATGCCAAGCCATACCACACCGTAAAATTCCAAGTCTTGAGAAGTAGCAGGTGGTAGCTTATGATTTCAATATAAAATAACATCTCATTACTTCTAAGATGTCGCTTTAATAAAGTCAGAAAATCGGAGGATACAATCAGGAATGAATGGCATATTACTACGCCACCCGCTACTTAAAGATTAAAATAATCCCAGAGTTCTGAAATGTCCTTAGTTAAGTGACAATACAATTTCTTTCAGTCTCTTTTTAATGTAGAAAATCACTTTGTAATAAGATCTCTACACAAGGTTAAAAAAAAAAAGCACAAAATAGAACCCCCCCCCCAAAAAAAGCACAAAAATAGACAAAATAGATCTATCTTTTTACAAGGAAGTTGAGATGTGCCTGTGAAGACACTGAGATCAAAGACCCATCTCAGGGAGTTCAAACTTGATTTCCTTTTATAATAATTCTGTTCTTTACATCTTCCCCTGAACCTTGGATGCTTGTACAAATCATACCCAGGTAAAAGGGAGGGAACAGGTATTCTGATCTCACAGAAACAAAAACAGAAATAATAATAATAAGGATAGAATAGAAACCCTTAATCTGTCCCTTTGCAAAATTCTTCCGACAGCCATACCTCAAGGGCACTTAGGGCTTCAAGCACCCGTCACACAGCCCCGCGGGCATCTCCATGCTTTTTTTTTTTTCTCCCCCATCATAAAAATCAATCATGCACCGGGACGAAACCACATCCAGAAAGGCTCATTTGGAAAGAGACGTTTTCAGACAGTTGGGGGCAGACGCAGCCATCCGAGAGAATCGGGCTGTCCTCAGCGGCTACGTGGGCGGACTTCCGCTTAGAGAATCCTTCCCACAGCCACAGCATCCCTGTGCTCTCCGTCTGGTAAAGGACCCCGCGGGCACCCCGGGCTACACGGTCACAGCCGGGTACATCTTCTGCTCGCTGCTGCTGTGGGGGAAGGGCGCCTGGGTCTGCCGGTAGCCGGTCTGCAGGCCGTCCAGGAACGGGGGCACGGGCGTCATGGGCCCCGAGTCGTGCTGCACCGCGTAGCCCACGTAGGGGGGGTGCAGGTACTGCCCCTGGTGGGGCACGATCTGGGTGGCCTGCTGACAGTTGAGCACAGAGAAGTTTGTGGGCATGTTCACATACACGTTGTTCATGGTGCCCTCGGGCAAGCAGCAGTTGGTCTGTGACCTCGTTGGGGGTGCCCGGGCCCCCGAGTTGGCGCTGGAGCTGGAGCTGGCAGCGGTGCTGGACTGGCGGGAGGAGGACCCTCGCGACGTGCTGGCGCTGGGGATCATGGGGATGGTCTCCATCAGGCGGCTCCCTCCGGGGGCGCGGCTCTGCTGGGGCTCCTGCTTCGGCCGGAGACATCGGCAGCAGCAGGCTGCCACCAGGGACCCCAAGATGATGAAGGCGACGAAGACGGACCCCACGATGAGGAACGGCACGTAGATGGGGACTGAAGGACACAAACGTATCGTTATCATTTACTGCAAGAAGGCGGTAAAGGTCGGTGCCCAGCAGCAAAGGAGCCGCGCCAATCCCCGCACTGAAGGACCCAGGACCCCCCATCCCCAAGGGCAGACCGCCCCTCCCTCCCCAGGACCCCCATCCCCAAGGGCAGACCGCCTCTCCCCCCCAAGCAGAACTGTTAACATTCACAGCTAAGGCTCACCAACCGCGACACTGAGACAAATGTTCACTTTTAACAAAAATACGGATTTAACGTTTTGAGACTTCGAAAATTCCTACAGTAACTGAACTGCCTGAGCTTGAGCCCGCCCTAACAGATACTCGGAGGATCTGCATAGAAATGAATTAGATCTCTATGGGGGGCTCAGTCAGCTGAGCGTCCGACTTTGGCTCAGGTCATGATCCTGTGGTCTGTGAGTGCAAGCCCTGTGTCGTGCTCTGTGCTGACAGCTTGGAGCCTGGATCCTGCTTCGGATTCTGTGTCTCCCTCTCTCTCTGCCCCACCCCTGCTTGTACTTTGTCTCTCTCTCAAAAATAGACGTTAAAAAAAGTTTTTTAATAAATATTCTTGGGGCGCCTGGGTGGCTTAGTCGGTTAAGCGTCCGACTTTCGCTTTGGTCTTGATCTTGCGGTTTGTGGGTTCGTGCCCCTCGTCTGGCTCTGTGCTGACTGCCAGCTCTGAGTCTGGAGCCTGTTTCAGTCTGTGACTCCCTCTCTCTCTGACCCTCCCCTGCTCATGCTGTCTCTCTCTCTTAGAAATAAATAAAACAAAAAATAAATAAATAAATAAATAAATAAATATTCTTAAAAAAGAAATGAATTACTTAAGAGTGGGTTCCACCCCCCCGCCCGGAAACTATAGTCTTTGCAGACTTCTTTTGCCATTCTGGAGCTGTTCTTTTTTTTCAGAGGCCAGTAAGTCAAAAAGTCAGGTCCAGCCACAGCCGTTTCCAAATCTGTAACGTAAGGCACTCAGGGCTGGTCCTTGGGCCGTGGAAAGGTAAGGGGACTTACAGTAAAGGGAAGCTATTCGAGGCAGGTGCAGGTCAGCATGGAACAAGGTACCGAGAAGAACGCATGCTGGGAGCGACAAGACATTTGGCCCAGGAAGAAGAGCAGCCCCAGTGATCAAGGGACCCGGGCAGGCCCAGGGCAGCCCGAGTGGAGCAGTTACACTGGCACTTAGCACCACTGGGCTCAGTGAAGCCCGCAGACCACGAGGCGGTGCATCCTAATTAACGAGTAAGGTGTACTCTGCAAAGTAACGAGAAAGGCCCACATCAAAACCTTCCTCAAGTCGGTGGCGCGTTCCATTTTTACACCGTTTTACTAAAAACAATCTTTTGGAAGCTCTGGGGATGGCGCTCCAGGGCTTTCAGAAGCTCCATGCACTGGCGGACGGGGCACAGAGAATCGGGAGCCAGGGGGCTGCCCGCTGCCTCCGAGCCAGCCACTTCTGTGGCATTCCACCCCGGGTCACCACGGATCTGTTTTCTGACGGGCTCCGGCCGGTCACCTTGACTTTCAGATTGGAAAATACATAAGGGCAGGGACTAGGGTCCGGGCAAAGCACAGAGCTGGCACACGGGGTACAGGGCAGCACTTAGGAAAGAGCCCACCTCCGAGGTCAGGTATGTGGCATGCCCTCTGATCATCTTCTAGAAGAACAGCCTTTCTAATTATGCTCCTTCCTACTGCTGTGACGCTCCTGAAGTCAGTGTACTTACAGGACAGTGCCACACGGGGTCACAGAGCCCCAGTGCCTTATTAAGTAAAGCGCACTTTATAGGTATGTCCCAAAGGTCGATGTCTGCAGACTTCCTAAACTTCAATGCCGAAGAATGCCGTATTTACGTCGCGCCCCGCTAGCAAGCAGAAGCACTCGCTACAGTTTGCAGCACAGAGGGTTTTCAGATGGGGGCGCTGCTCTAATAACACGATCCCCGGGCTACGACGGACCGCAGCGGAGGATGCGGGGCGTTTTCCTTATGCATGTCATAAACATTTCACTCTCTGAATCAGGATACCGGCCCTAAATAGCTTCTTAGGATGTAAACCAATAAAAGGAAGGAAGAGGGAGGGAGGGAGGGAGGGAGGGAGGGAGGGAGGAAGGAAGGAAGGAAGGAAGGAAGGAAGGAAGGAGGGAAGGAAGCTCCGAACATTAGAGCAGAAACTAGCTCTAGCAATGTAAGTCCACAGAACGAGTTTTGGGGAGAAAGAACTGTTCTCCTTCCAGGAATTTTCTCTGGGGACAGGAACCACCACCCGGAGGTAAAGGATGCGGTGCTCCCCACAGACCCTCAGCGCTGCCTGATTCGGTGCCTTGACAGTTCTGACTGCAGAAGAGAAGGGAGAGGAACAGAACTTTCAGGAAAAAAAGACCTAAAAGAGTGAAGGCGCCCACGCACATCTCGTGACCTCTCGAGAAGCCGGCTGCCTTCTGATTTGTCCAGAGTCAACCCAACTTTTCAGAGATCGCTCATCAGCCCGTCAAGGTAAGAGCTCCGTCTTTGGCTCACTTCTCAAGGCTTCCTTCCCCAGTCACACAGCCTGCGGCAAGGAGCTCGAGCTTGAAGGTGGCACCTTTTCTGGAGTTACCCTCAGCCCTCCGCTCCTCAGACTCAAGGCAGCGGGAACAAGAGGCGTAGCTTGCTAATAAAATGCTTGATGGGGGCGGCGGGGGGGGGGGGGAGCGCCTGGGTGGCTCAGTCGGTTAAGCGTCTGACTTAGGCTCAGGTCAGGATCTCGCAGTTTGTGGGTTCGAACCCGCAGAACAGAGCCTGGAGCCTGTTTCAGATTCTGTGTCTCCCTCTCTCTCTGCCCCTCCCTTGTTCGCACGGTCTCTCTCTCAAAAATAAACAAATATTTAAAAAAATAATAACATGTTTGACAGCCAAGGGAACGGCACTGAAAAGAGCAGCCTCTTACCAGGCCCAGGAGGTGGTTCTAGAAACACAGGTGCCGCTCAGTGCCAACGCTGAGGTAGCTTAAACCCTGGCTCAGGGCACTGGTAAAAAGTCCTCTCCTTAACATAACCAGCTGCCAAAAAGGGAGGAGACGTCCACTCTGTGATGTGTTGGCCACCTGACCTCCAGCCCTACCCAAGTGCTAAATCCTCCCTCCCATACATGGGTGTAGACCCCGGAGGGAGGCAGTCTGGAAGGTTTCTGAAGAATGGATAAAAGTGGAACTTAGCAAATTCGTCTGCGGATTTGTGCTCTCTCTCGGGCAACTTGAAAAAAATACAATTAAAAATAAAATCAAAGCCACAAAGAGCAAGCTTGGGCACGGCTTCAGGGTCACACCTACGAAATCTGACGTGGTAAGGAGAACTGTCCAGAAACCAGAGAGGCCGGGGCCTTGCCGCCAAGTGTTCCGAGGATTAGAATTCCCGGGTCTGTGAAAGCGCATCAGCCGCAGGAAAGCCCCGAGGAGCTGCCCGCCGTCTGCGGAGCCTTTACGGACGGAAGTGCCTTCGCCATGTGCTCGGGTCCCACCCAAACCCTCCCCCTTACTAGAAGTTAGACGTATGGGGGCAGGAGGCATCGGAGCAGGGTACAGAGGTCCCTGGCCAGGAGGAATGCGAGGCTGCCTGCACCCCACACTGCCTTATGTAGCCGGTTTTCTTCGGAAAAGCCAACGCGAGCTACTCTTTAGGGGGCAGATAGGGAAACTGAGGCTCAGCGCAGTGAGGCGGTGCCCCACTTGGCACAAGAGCTGCGCCAGGGTGCGGACACCACCTCCAGGTCCAAGCCCTCTTTTACTGAAATTCGATCGCCCCTAGTTCCTTTCGGGCCTCCAGGCTCCCGGCTCCCGGGTCGGCCAAGCCCACCTTCCTCCTACCTGCCGAGCCGTCCGGGCCGTCCTTGTCCGCCCGGCCAGGCTCGCCGGCGCCCTGCTGGCGGTCGTTGTCGCAGCCGCCCTGGTCCAGGCGCGCCTCGGCGCTGGAGCAGCAGTAGCGCAGCGCGCAGCTGCCGCAGCAGATGGTGGCGTCGCCGCCGTCGAAGCGCTCGGGGCACTGGAAGCCGAGGCGCCAGACGCCCTGCGCGTCCAGCCAGCCGTGGCAGTACTCGCCGCTGGCCCGCGCCCCCGCCGCCAGGAGGGCCGCCAGCAGCAGCTGCAGGAGCGAAGCGGCGCTCGGAGGGGACGCGGCGGGCGAGCGGCGTCCGCCCCACATGGCACCACCCTGGGCGCGGGCGGCGCGGCTCCGGGGGGGGGCGCACAGCGGGCTCCGGGAAGGCGCGGCCCCGACGACCGGGCTCCCGGGGATGCGGCGGCCGGGACGGGGACGGCCTCCGCGGCGCTCTTCCGAGCGGGCCTCTGGTCCTCCGCCGCGACGTCCAGGAGCCGACGACGCCGGGCTGCCGGGCGCAGGGGTCCTAGGCCATCCCTCCCGTGGCCGGGCGCGGTGCCGGGCGGTCGCCGGTCCCCGGTGGCGGCGCCGCCTGGAGAGCGAGCGCTCGCTGCTGGGACTCCCTGGGCGCAGGGTCAGAGGGGCCCCAGCGCCGCCGTCCCGCCGCCCCTGGAGGCTCCCCCCGCGGCAGGAGCCTCCCCGCGCATCCCCGAGGGGACGCTCACTCCCGCCGCCGACCCGGAGCCAGGTCGCTGCCGCGGAGTGTCAGCCTCGCGGGCCCGCGCCCAGGTCGGGAAGCGTCTCCCCTCCCCTACTGCCCTCTCGGGCGGCGCGAAGGAGCCACGAAGCGGGGCAGCAAGTGCAGCGGCCGGCCGCGCTCAGGCTCCCCGGCTCCGAACTCGGTCCGCATGGCTCCGGCCGCGCCGCCCCGGCAGCGCCGCGCCCCGCGGGGCGGACGGCCGAGCCTCCCAGCGCGCGCCGGCGTCCGGGCCGTGGGCGACGGTCCGGCGCGCCCCCGCCGCGGCCCCGGGAGCCCGGCTGGCGGGCGGCGGCCGCGGCTGCTGCTGGGCGCGGGTCCAGGCGGGGCGGCGCGGCCCCGGCTCCCCCCGCTCCGCCTCTCCCGCCGCGGCTCGCTCCCACGGGCGCCGGGCGCACTCCGGCCGGCTCTCCCTCCCCCGCCGGCCGCCGCTGCCCTCGGGAGGGGCGCGCCGATCGGAGCCTCCCACGGAAGTCCCAGTCCCCCGGGCCGGGAAGGGGCCGAGGGCGGCAGCCGCCCGCACGCTCGCGGCGCCCGGCTCCGAGCCAGCTCCGACTGGGCTCGCCGTGGCGCCGCGCCGCGCTCTTATGAGGGGCCGGCGGCCGGCGGGCGCGCATGCGCGCTCGCGCGGCCTTGCCTCCTCCCCGGGACGCCCCGAGACGCCCGGAGACGCCCGGAGACGCCCGGAGCCCCTCACCTTCCGACGCCCGCGGGGCCGCGACGGGCGCGGGAGGAGGCAGAACTCAAGCACACCGGGCCGGGCCGACTCGAGAACGGCAATAACAGTAATAGAAGCAAACGGAACTGGCTTATTGAAGATCCTCGTCCTTCGAGCCGATTCTCAAAACTCCTCCCCGCCCCCCCCCCCCGAAGGATTATAATCCCTTCCCATTTTGCAGACGGTGAAGTTGCCCCTCCGACTGTCTGTCTCGGGTTCCAGCACCCGGGGTCCTGGCCACGGCTGGGCACAGGCCACAAACGTGGACGTTGGTGGAAGCGTTTGCGTGCCTGGGGCTGCGCCCGGGGGGCCCCCCGGGCTTCCACCAGGTGGAATGAGACTTCAGTGAAAGCATTATAAATTTGGCCACTGTCTGGATGATCTACGTCGAATTTTTTCTTGCCATATTGGGGCGTGGCGATTTCCCGGGTTTAGGCAGAAAGGTGCCTCTGTTCAACATTTGGCCTTACGGGTGCAGACAGCTGCAGGGAAGAGGAAAACAAGGTTCAGACAGACCAGAAATGCGGCTTTGATGAAGGAGAAATTAATAGCTTCTCCCTTGCGGAAGCTAAAACAACAGGTGCTGATGCTATTAAAGCAGCCGTG
The DNA here is from genome assembly GCF_003009895.1 of Hyaena hyaena. Taxonomy (NCBI): domain Eukaryota; kingdom Metazoa; phylum Chordata; class Mammalia; order Carnivora; family Hyaenidae; genus Hyaena; species Hyaena hyaena. The sequence continues at coordinate 4,094,033 of NW_024080643.1, read as the reverse complement.
ATTATTTTTAAAAGAACTAGTGACCCTTCCGACACGGTCTGGAAGTCAGCGGACCTGGTACCTAGGCCCAGCCCCACCAGTAAAGGGTGACTGGGTTTTGTTGGCCTCGGTTTCTTCGTCTTTAAAGCCGGAGCATGGGAGGTGATAACCTCAGACAGAGGTCCCTTGCAGGTACCCGACTGGAGAACACAAGGCAATTTCATTCACCGCAGAGACACCGCGGTTCCCACGACCATGGGCCACGTGTGTATGTCAGGTAAAGGCACAGACTTAGACATGGTGGATTTGCTTCCACTCACCCCAACAAAATCAAATCAAAGGAAAAAAACCCTACCCTCTTCTCTGCCCCCTCCCCCAAAAGAACACCTCATTCTTCTCACTAAGCCTTTCTCTAAGCATTGCCCTTAAAATCCATTGCTTTGGGGGATTTAAAAATTTTTTTAGCTTCATAAAGTTATGTATTTTTTAAAGTTTATTTATTTATGTTGAGAGTGAGGGAATCCCAAACAGGAGCCACGCTGTCAACAGAGCCTCCCAAGGGGCTCGAACGCACCAACCCCGTGAGATCATGACCTGAACAGAAACCAAGAGCCAGTATCATCAACTGAACCACCCAGGTGCCCCTAAAATTACATGTTGTAAATACACCAAACTCTTTTTAACCTAATGTGTTAACAACCTTCCAACGTCAAATTCTTCATTCAACAAATTCATTGATATGGCCTTCCAGTAAGTATAGTGTACTCCGTGTTGGGTACTGGGGATTCATCAGGAAGCCAGACATCATGGACGTTTCCTTCAAACAGAGCTCACAGTCCCTGGGGTAAAACAAATTGGACAAAGAGACAAAGAATTGAATAGCCAAAGATAATAGAAGTATGATGGAAGCTATGACCGGTGGTGTACAGGGTCAACTTAAGCGCATAACCCGAGGGGTGAGAAGGGAGGGAAGGTCAGAAAAATCATCAGAGGAACAGCATTAAAATTAGACCGAAAGAAGGTGAAGGAAGAGCCAGCTATTTCAGGTTGAGTCATTTTCTTAAAAGATCTTGTTAGCTAAGTTTACTGAGGGCTTATTCTATACCAGGCACTGTACTAAGGCCTCATCCAATTTCTGTAGCTACCCTATGACAAAGACCTGGTTACTATCCTCATTCTCCTAGTGAAGATAACTTATCCAATCCACGCAGATTCAAACTGTCTCTTTGCCTGGACTGCACCAAGTTCTAGTCCACTTTATTTTTTTTTAATATTTTTATTTATTTCTAGGAGAGAGAGAGACAGCGTGAGCAGGGGAGGCTCAGAGAGAGAGGGAGTCACAGACTGAAACAGGCTCCAGGCTCCGAGCTGGCTGTCAGCACCAAGCCCGACGCGGGGCTCGAACCCACGAACCGCGAGATCATGACCTAAGTGAAAGTCGGACGCTTAACCGACTAAGCCACCCAGGCGCCCCAATTCTAGTCCACTTTAAAGCCTGCCCAGCACACTGCTCATCCCCACGGTGCCGACTACGGTAAGCTCGGGATTAACTGTGAACTCTACACCGATCACCAGATGCTTAAGTATCATTAGTTTCCAATGGGACCATAAACTGATTTGGGGGGAGGTGTTCAGAGGGTTAATACTTTACCTTTTTATTCCCCCTTTGGAAGAAATGAATGCAAAAGAATTGTACATTTCTCCAGACAGTACGTACACCACACTCTTCTTCCGCTATGCATTTATCCTCTGTTCCAAAACACTGAGGATTCATCAGAATTTATGATGAATTTATGAAGAAAGCAATGTTGCACATTTCCACGTTGGAATTGGGTGATGAGGTAGTGCCACAGTTTTAACACAATACGTTTTTCTCAAACAGTTCACAATTTAGTCCCGGGTAACCCTACAAATGCAGAGCTTTGAACAAATTCATTGTCTTTTTTATCGTCGTGTTCCTTTATTCCTTGTGAATTAAGGAGAGGCCTGTCTCATGGTTACCTTATGTGTGGTTTATCGGCTTCAAGGCTCACATCCTTAAAACATTCTGTTCATCCCTCTGGCTTGTTTTCACGTTTTCTTTGCGACTCTGTTATGTCGTATTGAACTTGTACAAGATAAGTTGTCAAATACTTATTGAACTTCTCTATGGGAGGTGCTACTGGACGATTCTTGCTCCTTTCCATAAGAAATAAAAAGAAATTCCTTCACCGTCCTTAACAGACAGCCTAAACTAATTTTACTAGTCTCTTCTGAGAAACCATAGCTGGAAATCATAACATATAGGTAGTAGTAATAATAATTTATTATAATCAAAACGAAATGTCAGGCCGTCTGCCAAACTATTTTTAAACACATATGAAAGAGTGCCCTCTTCTCTTTCAAGAAGTTTAATTCTATAGAACCTTGCTGCCGAAGTATATTTTTGGATAATGTTGTCTTTCAGTCTCGTGCCTGCGTATATGAATAAAATGCTGTTGACTTAAATACAAAGTTCTGACATGTCTTCAGAAGTACAAATAGAAAGTCATATAACTAAAGAAATGATTACTTATACCTTTGCTAACCGGAGTTGATAGAGATCATATGGAGGTAATCACATTTCGTTCGGCCAGCAGTTCTAAACACTGCAAAATCTGCGGAGTTTTTCGGCAAGTTTCAGCGACACCAGAAGGTTCTTACCATCTGCACACCAGTGAGCGGTCTGTTTAGGAAGAATGGCTTTCACTGGGTTCATTCACTTTTTTTCCTCCTCTTTTATAAATAGGAGTAGTATTGAAAATTCACGTTTGGCTTACCAGAAGTTCTTTTAAGTTAAAAGCGTTTGTGTTAACAAATGAGACCTCAAGCCCAAACAAATATGCTAATTTACATTTCTTTTAATTTTTGCCTTGCGGTTACCTAACCTCATCTGAAAATAAAAAATGGTCATAAGGTTTTCAAAACAAACATCTCTCTTGTTGCTTTTAAATTTCTCATCTTTCATCCTCCTGTGTTTCCTTGTAATTGATATACTGACTCTCAGAAAAGTAATTTCCATATTTAACATTTTTTTTCTCATCCATCCTTAACTGTAAACATTTCACATACTTCTCTCCCTCCCCCATCCTCACCCTAACTCCAGAGTTTTAATGAACCATTTTCCCGTTGATTTTGATGTTTCCTATTGATATATTTTCTTTTTGGAAATGTACAGTTACAAACCATCCAGGATTTCTTCCAGTAATGCTGGAGTATCTCAAAGGGTGGCGTAAACACAATCAACCTGGCATCAAAAGCCTACAGCAAATATTTGCAAATCATGTAACTGATAAGAGCCTCGTATCCAGAGTATATATACAAATCAACACCAAAAAGACAAATGACCCCGTTCAAAAACAGGCAAAAGGCTTGCATAGACGTTTCTCCAACAACCAACAAACGCACGAAGGGACCCTCAATAGCATTAGTCATTAGGGAAATGCACATCAAAATCACAGTGAGATACCATGTCATACCTGCTAGGATGGCAATAATAAAAATAGTAATGATCAGGAAATAACAAGGATTGGAGAGAATATAGAGAAATGGGAACCCTTGCACCCTGCTGGTGGGAATATAAAATGGTGTGACCACCAGTGCAAAACAGTTTGACAGTGACTCACAAAGTGAGGCATAGAGTCACCATGTGACCGTGCAATCCCATTCCTATGTGTATATATCCAAAAGAAGTGAAAACGTATGTCCCTGTATATATTTGTACATAAATGCTCATGGCAGCAGTATTCATAAAAGCCGATGAGTAGAAACAACCCAATGTCCATCAACTGATGCACAGGTAAGCAGCCTGTGGTATATCCATGTAACCATGGATATAGTGTTCAGCCACAAAAGGTAGGAAGAACTGATACTTGCTACAACATGAATGAGTCTTGGAAGTATTATGCTAAGTGAAAGAAGCCAGACACAAAGGGTACACACATGATTCCATTTATAGGAAATGTCCAGAATAAGTAAATACGTACAGACAGAAAGTAGATTTGTGGTGCCAGGGGCTATGGGGGAGGGAAGAAGGAAAGCGACTGCTTAACGGGTATGGGGTTTCCTCTAAGGTTGAAAATGTTCTGAAACAGATGTGAGTGGTAGTTGCACAACACTGTGAGTGCACTAAATGTCACTAATGGTGAAAGTCATGTGTGTTTTACCACAATAAGAAACTAGAACTAAAAGAAAAAGGCTGTGCCCGTGAAACTAGCTATCTGCCCATGACGTCACATGAAGTTTCTTGAAGCGGGTTCACCACTGTCAAGTCTCTGTTCTCTTAGAAACAAATAGTACTAAAAGATACTCAGTTAAGAAGGCCTGTGACACAGCCAGGTACTTCTGAAAATGATTCCAAGCCCCCAGGCTCATGTTGCAAATCCTCTGTTAGCGACTAACTTATATCCCCACCCAAGTTCATAGGCTGAAGCCCCCATCCAGGGCTTTAGACTGTCTTTAGAGATAGGGCATTTAGGGAGATAATTAAAGTTCCCAGGAAGAGGGGCCCTAATTCAATAGGTCTGGTCCTGGTGTCCTTGTCAAAAGAGGAAGAGCCCCCAGGGATGGGTGTGCCCAGAGGCATAACCAAGCGAAGACACAGCAAGAAGGCAGCCATCCGCAAGCCAAGGAGAGAGGCCTTGGGGGAAAAAACAATCCCACCAGCGCTTGATCTCGAACTTGCAGCTTCCAGAACCGTGAGAAATACCTTTCTGTTGTTTAAGCCTCACCGTCTGTTTTGTTTTGTGGCAGCAGCCAGAGCTGACTGATACACCCTGCTCCGCCCACCCCCTTCCACCTACTCATGTCAGGATGCCCTAACACAACCGCGAGGGCTTCCTGAAAACGCAAGGCCGCTTGGGTCCGAGCTCTATCTACAGACCAGAGGGGGATGGCTTGAGGTGACGGGGATGTGCGCCAAAAACAGTTTGAGAAAACTGCAGGTCTGTCTAGAATTAGATACAGTAAAATGTGTGCTGATTCAAAATGGATGGAAGATGGAGTCCAGCTAACTTTGTCAAAAGTGGACTGTCACAGATCCAGTTTCAATTTACCTCCAGAGCCCTTTATTCATGCCTCTACTGGTATAACTGGAATTATGATTCCTTTTGTCTTCCTTTCTAGACAATAGATCCTTAAGGCAGAAATCAAATCATACTCATCTTTGAGTCTCCACAGCGTTGGACATAGAGTAGACTCAGTCTATCCAGTCAATAAACGTTTATTGAGCATGTGTGTGTGCACCGGGCACAAAAATACTCGATACCGAGCTGAAGTGTTAATTGTAAGGACTTTTAAACCTTACCTAAACATTAAAGCCATCCTGCGTATAGAAACTTGGGTATAAAATACCTGTTAAGATTAGGCTAAAGAGAAAGTGGTGCTGGGGAAGAAATCCTTGGATGGTGAGTTCCGAGGGGGGAATTCCCAGCCAGAGACTCCCATGGCCTCACTTACACAGACCTTTATTTGAGACTTGAGGTGAAAGACATTTTGCAAGGAGAGAAGATACAAGAAAGGAGCAATTTGTGTTTGGGTGTCACCACGTGAAAATCCACACGTAAGCCACCCATGGGATGGGTGCCATCAACTTTCACCGATGGCAAGAGTAGCTCCGTTGTGCCACCATCAGTGGTCTTGACTTTGCCTCAGTGCCAGGTGTGGTTGGGGATGGTGACGTCCCCAGCAGCTGCTGCAGACACTCGGGCCATCGCTTCTGTCCTCTGCGTCTGAGGCAGCCCGGCGGAGAGCTAGTAGTCGTACAGGGAAACGGCACCAGGCTCGTGGTCACCAGAAGAACGAGTTTGAGAAGGGGATGCTCTGCAAGGGATTCTCACGCCTAAGAAGGATTTCTGGGTGGGGTGCGGCTCCTCCCCCCAGAGCAAGAGAAGGGTGGAGAAATGTCTAATCTTGTTATGCAGCATGGAATCCTGTTGTTTCACGTCCAGGCTAAGAAACTAGATTCCTCGAATATAATTTCATATTATTTATGAAAATAATTCAGAAGGCACTTTGGATCACAGGTTTCTTGGGATTTCACATTATTAAGATCATCGTTTTTATGACCGGGTCATAGGGGGAGAAAGCCCATTTATCCTGGTGTTTAGGTTTGATGTAAATAGGAATTTCCTTCATCAAAGCTGCCTCACCAGTCTCCTGGTAAAAACATAAAAAGATAAAAGGACCATTGTGTTGCTTATTTTAGCAGAAACGGAATGATGGAATTCACAGCGCAGCCTCCCGGTAATTATCCTTGTCCAAAGGCTTTAACTTTTCTAAACCAAGCCCTCCCCCGTTTTATGGCTTCGACCTTCTTTTTGTACCTTTTGGATTAGTAAGAGATTTTCTTTGGCTTTTGCAAGAAGTCAATCTCTCAGGAAACAATTGAATTAAACTTCATATTTGTTTAAAAGTCCTTGGGTAGTGCCTCACATCTGCATTTCCTCAAAATGTCTCCGTTGAAAGAATAAAGAGTGTTCTGCATCGTGTAGTATTCAAATGAGCAGAAAAATGTGTAATGAGTTCCATATCCTCCAAATGCTAGCGTCCTGATAACACCTTAAGACTTGTTAAGTATTTCAGACCATTTCACAGCTTCACGAAATTCAAACATTTCTTGCTGGATTTTGTTAAGCTCTTATACGATGTAGCAGGTACCACGAGAGTCTCCAGTTTACTAGCCTTCGTTTCCTAATTAGAAGGAAAGTGTTGTCTTCTTTGTAACGTTTTCATGTTAGGAAATATACTTGAGTAGCTCTAAGCCTGATGCCCCATCAGTTCATAGCTACCACTTATTGAGCATCTGGTATTGAACGTCAAGTATTGTGCTAAATTCTTTGATATCATTAAAGTGTCCCTTCTAGTGAATATGTTGTTAATAAGCTAAAAAAGGTTTAAATTCATCCACTTTTCTAAAGTGTCCTAATGAGTTAAAAAAAAGAAAGCCTATGCAGAATGTCATCCAATTAATTTAATACAAGCACTGTCAGTATTCCTTTCCCAGTATTTTCAGTGAACCAGTTTCTAATGTTACACAAATGAGATGAAATGTCTTAGAAAAAATACACAAATCGCTGGCATTCTTAATTTGTTACCAATTTCCTTTTTGGCGCAGGGTGGTTTGATTTTATAAGGTGCTCATATTTTCGGTTATTTTATTTCTGGAAGTAGGTCAGTTTACTTTGGAGATACGAAGCCCGGAAGAAAATATTAGAAAAATAGAACGTAGGAAAGTACAGGAAGGTCTAAGATGCTGAGGATATTCTGCCTAAAGAAAATAAGGTGGAGGAGGTGGTTTCCAAATCCTTTCAGTGTGAAGGATTATTTCAGGAGGGGGCTTAAACCTCCGGTACAGAGAAGACAGACCGGAGAAGGTAGAGTTACATTACAGAGAGAGAGCTTTCAAAGAGTACTCTCTAGCCCGTGTGGATGAAGAGGCTATAATGCGGATGGTGAAGGAAGTAGTACAAACTCCCTATTTCCTTAGGAACCTGTTCAGTAAACTTTAACCTTGGAAGGAGGAGGTGTCTCAGGAAAACTGTGCCAATGGACACAGCCAGGACTAGTCAGATTCTCGAGCTCCCTTACCAGTACTCCTTGAATCTGACCACGCCACGGAAAATCTTTAGACTTGTCATAAAGGAAACAGCAAACAAGATTCATATTTGTTCTTTTGACGTTGATCAAACTTCCTGACTTCCTCAAGCACGTAAAATATATTTTTTTAAATGTTTTATTTATTGCTAGGAGAGAGAGAGAGAGCGAGAGACAGCGTGAGCAGGGGAGGGTCAGAGAGAGAGAGGGAGTCACAGACTCTAACAGGCTCCAGGCTCTGAGCTGGCAGTCAGCACACAGCCCGACGTGGGGCTCGAACCCACGAACCGCGAGATCATGACCTAAGCGAAAGTCGGACGCTTAACCAACTAAGCCACCCAGGCGCCCCACACGTAAAATATTTTAAAACAAGAGGCGTTTGGATGGCTCAGTCGGTTAAGTGTCCGACTCTTGATTTGTCCTCAGGTCATGATCTCACCGTTCATGAGATGGAGGGGCCCTGCGTCGGGCTCTGTGCTGACAGTATGGCGCCTGCTTGGGATTCTCTCTCTTCCTCTCTTTCTGCCCCACCCCTTCTCATGCTCTCTCGCTCTCTCCCTCAATATAAATACATAAATTTAAGAAATGTGTTTTAAAACAAGACAGGATTGTTGCCCCTGTTAATGTATCTGGTATCCCCTCCTGATAATATTTTAAGGCTCTGGGATAATACCCATTTTAGTGCTTCTGAGAGCAGGAGGAAGGGGAGAGTGGGAGGTGACTTGCTGTCTGGGGGTTACCTTCAGACCTGGTCTGGTCTGTGGAAATCACACAGTTCTGACTCCTGCACACTCAAAAGCCATCCGGGGTGAGTTTCAGATGTAGGTAATTTACATTTATAGACTGGGTCAAGCAAATTCGACAGTTTAAGTGAGCACTGAATGAATGGGAACATAAATATGTTGGGGCCAATAAATGGTCATATTTATAGAGTGCAGTAAAAGCCATATCTCTCACTCCACTTGGAGAAATCCTGCCAACTGGGTTGAATGCAGTGGTCACGATATTGAGTGCTAAAACCACAGGAGAGGTGAACTCAGCTCTTTAAACTGAACCTTCAACTTCTGTAGTACTATTTCAGATGCGCTTGAATATTCAAGGTCCTCTCGGTAGAGAAGGCATAACAAGCGCTAAGACACGAGACAAAACGAAACAAAAAACACAGCCAAACAAACAAGCAAAAACAAAAAAAACCAAAGAGCACACTTCCTTTCAATCTCATTCATACATTTCCAGAATCTAAATGGGGCTGCCAAACTCTGCCTAATTTTGGAGAAAATATAATCCATATGTTGCCTGATAGGAAGAGAAGGATTAAGCCAGCCTCCAAGTCATAAAAAAATGGGTAACTCTTTCCAAGAAACAGCACTCACCGCTGTTTTCTTCATTATGGTGGATCCTGTTTTGGTAGTCTGGGAGGTGACGCTGAAGATCAGGGCTGGGTTTACTTTAAAGTCTGAGTGTTGGAATAGATTTAGCGTCCCCAGTATAAGAAGCACAGCCCCCAGCTTGTTGAGTTCCGGCACGAGGAGCAGAGGGCTCAGTCTCACGCCGGAATAACAGGGGTTGAGTCATGAACGCAGAGCGAGCTCGCTAAGCCGAAGATTCTTTTCAAAACACACGCAGAGAAGTCCAAGAACGGTCTCCTCGCCCTTTCCACGTGTCACGGAAAGTGAACACGCTTTGCCATGTCTCCAGCGCACTGGAGGGTCCAGGATTCGAGGATAATGAAAACTTGGCATTCTGATAAATGACGCATCGAATCTTCAAACTCCCTTAATTCATGTTCATTGTGTTAAATTTCACAAGTGGCTGTAGGTTTCCACGGACTCTGGTACTTGGCTGTTTTGTCCCCAAGAAGTAGGTTAAGGGCAGTGGAAGAGCTATTGTTTTAAACCGGATGATACCATCATGCCACGTCCAGTTGACTAAATAAAGTAGGAAATCCGGCAGGTTTTTCTTTTTAGTTTTGACTTGCAAGCAATCTCAAACTCGGAGAATGGGTCGCAAGGACAAGAATCACATAGAGAACTCTTGTGTTCCCCTCCCCCACAGTGACCAATTGTTACCATTTGGGAAATCTGTTTTATGTCCAAACAATGACTCCTAAAAATGGTTTAACCCTCCTCCTTCTGATTTGGGACCATCTGACCTACAGATATGAGACTTCATGAGTACTAATTGTACCTTACTTGTTAGAACAAAACCAAAACCATTCTCATATGCTGGTCATTGATTTATACCCCGTCCTCCCCCCACCCCCCCCGGTTGTCAACAAATTATTAAATCTAAATCATTTGCTTATAAAACTGCATTATTTAGGTAGCCCTCTCCTAACAGCTTGGCTAACTTTACATGTATTACAATGCTAAACATTGAAGAATATAATTTCAAAAACAGAGAAAAATATATGAAAGCCATAAATGTCCCAAGACTTCGTGTCTTTGGCTCTTGCACTCCATCTTCTGGCTAAAAGTTGGCCGTGAGACAGCTGAGTTGAATACACCAACCGTTGTAAGGCAATTGCGACACTAGACTTAAGTGAAAGAGAAGCATCAACGTCATACCAGCAAAAAAATGTACTAAGTTCACAGGAAAAAGAGGAATACACAAGATCTCATAAAAGGTGACTGAACGCCGAATGGCACCCCTGCTTTCCTGGAATGTCAATCTGAGAAGCCTACACCACGGTTTTATGACCCAGTAGGTGACAGGTAGGGGAGAATGATTTGGGGATAGAGTCTGGGAGGCCAGGCATGGGGAGCAATCACCTGATCATCATAATTTTACTTTAAATGTTAGGTAACCTTTCTCCATGTCATGCTCCTAAATCTAAGCCCTTTGAAGGCAAGGACTGTGTCCAATTTACCTTTGTGTCATCCATAGACTGTAGACTTTCTTGTTGAAAGAGTAAAGAATGAGAAACAAATTTCTTTGCTTTTGTTTAACACATGCAGGCGTGCTGTTAAGGTCTTAATCTGAAATACAAAGATTCAAGTAGTAAATGATTACAGCACACAACAGTAGAATATCTAGGAACTAACAGCTTTTCTGTAGCCCAAAATTATACATGTCTATTTAGTCAGATTTTCAATTTCAGTCCAAACTATTTGCAGAAACTATCTATTTAGGATCCTAATATCTTAGACTTGGAATGGGTTATAAAACTATATACTTTACATCAAAAATCAGTAAGTTAGCCATTTGATTTTGAAATATTATCATAAATCACTCTACAGATTCCCTTTAAAGATTTCACACTCTTTGAAAGCCTGCTCTAGGTTTTTGGGGTTTTTGTTTTTTTTGTTTTTAAATGTCTTTTATTTATTTCTGAGAGAGAGAGAGAGAGAGAAAGAGAGCATGAGCAGGGGAGGGCCAGAGAGAGAGGGAGACACAGAATCTGAAACAGGCTCCAGGCTCTGAGCTGGCTGTCAGCACAGAGCCCAACGCGGGGCTTGAACCCACGAACCGCAAGATCATGACCTGAGCCGAAGTCGGATGCTTAACCGACTGAGCCCCCCAGGCACCCCAAGCTTGCTCTAGGTTTAATCAGATTTGCAACATATCCTTAAAACAGGCAAAATAATCGCCATACGCCATAGTACCGACAGTCACACCAGAGTGAGACATGGAGATTTTGGTTATCTGAGGCCACATGGCCACAGCCTTTCAAATAACATTAAATTTAAATCTCCAAGGGACCAGATCTTTTTTGCACAAACATTCCGCATTCTTAACTTCGTGCCTGCTTAGACTCAAGAAGACTTGCTGGTAAGTTTCACTCGGGGTTAAACCACCATGCACCAAGAGTATAATTTCCAAACCAATGGTGGTAAAAATGGTGGAAAATAGTATCTGTCATTTATTGAAGACCTAGTGTGCGCCATAGGTTGTTTATATACATTGTCTCATTTAATCTTCCAAAACCCATTTGGGAGCATATTTTAGCCTCCACGTCCAGCTGGAATCTGCCATTTGCCTTTAACTTCAGCTTTGGAAGCCGGCTTCAACAATATCTCCAGCACCCCTGAGCTTGTGCACGATCAGTGATCACGGGCTCACACAGGCTACCATCATCTCTAATCTTTATAACATGTTTGTAGAAATACAGGCATGGCGGACATTGGAATTCATTTTTACTATTGAAATACACAGCCTTTACTTTCAAATATAGGCAAGTATGGACTGAAAATCTCTTTTGTGCCTTTAGAGTTTGGAATTCTATCAGCCAGTTGAAGAATAAACCTCTGTTTATTATACAAGACTACGACAACTATGGAAGTCCTAAAGATTATCTAAAAGAAATCATGTTAGTTTCAAGATACATTGTTTTCTGAGTCAACAAATGTTTGTGCAAATTGAAATGATAATATGAGGCAGAAGAGTAAGGATTATCAGTTATAATTGTAGACTTTGTAGAATTGTTTTTGTGTACTAGTATTCTTAACATTAAATAAAGTGACAAGTAAGAACTGTATTTATTTTTTATTTAATTCTATGTAAGCCATGGTCCCTTTAAGGAAACATACTACTTGGAAATTCTTCAAGGTTTTATGGATGCTTTAGAGTCAGCTGGTTAACCTTGCCACTAAAACTTTCATAGGAACAACTCCCAAATCACCCTACAGTAACATTCAGGATAAATCATCTCTGATCTACCCATAATAAAGACTAAAGGAAGAAGAATAGAATATTTAAAATGAGCTGCTCAAATCCTTTGCTTCTCTCCCAGTCAAAGGTGAAACTGGGTTCTATCTAGTATTGTAAAACATAGGTAGCTACCAGAAATCTAGCAGCTGATGGCAAAGATACTATTGTTTCTTGTCCAGAATGTTGAGTTTATAACATTTGACTGACCAAATCTTAGTCAAAAAAACTCGGTAATGTAATACGTTAACTGAAAAAGAAATGAATCTAGTTCTCTACCCCAACATCTATTCACAGCCTTTGCGATGTGTCTTCGAAACTCTCCCTTGAAGAGGTGGAATCGATTTTCCCCACTCTGAATCTGGGGATTGTCTACCAGAGTAGGGGAGACCACTCAGAGCAGAGACCATCTCAGAGCAGAGGTGATGCCATCCTGCAGCAGTCAGCCCCGCTGACCAGCCAGGTGACCGCAGACGGGAACCCAGAGTTACTGTATGCTACCGACGTTTGTGGTTTGCACAGCATTACTGTGACACCAAATAACTGATACAGTTAATGGTTACTTGTTTTTTTTTTTTAAATATTTTTTATTTATTTCTAGGGGAGAGAGAGAGAAAGACAGCATGAGCAGGGGAGGGTCAGAGAGAAAGGGAGACACAGACTGAAACAGGCTCCAGGCTCTGAGCTGGCAGTCAGCACAGAGCCCGACGCGGGGCTCGAACCCACGAACTGCGAGATCATGACCTAAGCGAAAGTTGGACGCTTAACCGACTAAGCCACCCAGGCGCCCCAATGGTTACTTGTTTTAAAGAACATTTCAGGCATACTCTCTTATCCCAGAAATCCATGTTAAGATGATGATATTTGCCTTTGGCTTCAGTGACTTTACCACCTGACCATTAAAGAATTCAACCAAAGCATAGATGTGGTGCTTCTCCGTGGAATTATTATCTCCAATTTATAATTTAAAACGCACACACACACGCACACGCACACGCAAACTCAACTGAGGGTTTGGAACATTTTTCAGGCCTAAATCAGATCTTTCTGGCTCCAGAACTGTGTTCTTTTTTTAAAAATTTTTAATGTTTATTAATTTTTGAGAGAGAGAGAGAGACAGCATGAGCAGGGGAGGGTCAGAGAGAGAGGGAGACACAGAATCCAAAGCAGACTCCAGGCTCTGAGCTGTCAGCACAGAGCCCGACGCCAGGCTTGAACTCACAAATGGTGAGATCATGACCTGAGCCAAAGCCGGACGCCTAACCGGCTGAGCCACCCAGGCGCCCCTCCAGAACTATGTTCTTAATCACAGAGTCAGTCTCTAATACAGTCTCTGGGATGAGCTCCAGCAAGAAGGGAGATGTTCACTTACAAGAAGTGACCCTCTGGCCTGATGGACAATTTATTCTGGGCGGGAGATGAAGAGGCAAACTGATACCTGTGCATGAAAGCTAACCTGATTTTCTGGGAAAAGGCTCTGGATGGAAGGAGACACTGGTAATCCCACCACAGGCTGGCACAGACGCTCAGTCAAAGTGTACTGAGTTCATGAAACTTACTTATCAATGGACTATGCTTTGCAGCTTAAAGAAAGGAAATCTGTTACAATTGTGATTTTATGTTGCAGTCCTATCTATTATTCTTTTGACGTATTTACTCTAAAATTAGGCAAGAGTAATTAGTTGACCATTTGCTTTGTTAGTCTGCCACCTTCCTCTGATTAGACTAAACTAACATTTGAAGAAAGGCTTTGGGAAATGAAGCAGTGTCAGAAAGACAGAAAGGAACAAACTCTCCCGTGAGTAAATATTCGAGGGAAAGATAGTCCATGGATTGGATAGAGAAGAGGAGTGGTTCTCAAAGTGGTTCCGGGGTCAGCAGCAGCATCAGGGCATGTGCTAGCAGTGCCGATTCTCAGGTCTTACCTCGGACCCACAGGATCAGAGCCCTGGGGTGTTTCAGCAGAGCATTCGGATGGTTCTGCTGCCCACTGAAGGCGAAGAACCACGAGGTAAGGTGTCATCCACAAGGAGGATGTTTCTTCCTTGTACACTTCCAGTTTGGGTCTTGTGCACAGTTGAGAGAGGTAGAGCGGGGCAGCTCTGGCCCCCCAGCTCTCTGCTCCCAGAGGCTGGTGGAAGAGTTGGAGACTCCTTGTTCCTTGCAAGGTTTGTGAACAATGCACAGGAGCCCAGCAGCCTGCGGCCCCCTCACTCCACTCCAGCTTCCCTTACTCTGGAAGCTTAACCCTCCGGCTGCCCCCACAAGGTCGAAGCACCTTGTATGTCATGCAAAAAATATTTCCCAGCCAAGTGCTTTGCCTCCAGCTGTGAAATTGATTAGTGGCCCCCAAATCCCTGGGGAAGAGTCTCTGCTGGCAGCTGTTGTTGCGATTTGGAAACTGCAGAAGAAAAGGGTTCGTGAGGGAGGAGGAGATTATGTATTCTGTACAGGAAAAAAAAAGTTTTAAAGTATCTTTTTCTCCTGAAGGTAAGGAATGACACACCCAGTGGAGGAAATAATTCTACTTCCTGTATTAGAATTTTGGGTTAGAATGGCTGAATTTTTAGTTAGTTGTTACAAAACTGCTTCTGAAATCAGTATCAAGAACGTTAGCTTGTGGGGCGCCTGGCTGGCTGAGTCGGTTAAGCGTCCAACTTCGGCTCGGGTCATGATCTCGCAGTTTGTGAGTTCGAGCCCTACATCGGGCTCTGTGCTAACAGCTCAGAGCCTGAAGCCTACTTCGGATTCTGTGTCTCCTCCTCTCTCTGCCCCACCCCTGCTCATGCTCTCTGTCTCTCAATAATAAATAAACATTTTTTTAAAAAAGTTAGCTTGTGTGTATTTGAGAGCTGTGGAGTCAGGAGATGAAAATCAGCTGGTACAGATCCTGGAAAGGCATGCTCCTTCTGCAACATTTGGCCAGAGTGAACGGTCTCCATGTTTTCAGAAGGATTCTGAAATACGGGACAACCAAAAATGTCTTATATAAGAGACATGACGGGTTCAACTCATTACTCAGATCTGGAGTGCTTTCCTTTGAATGCATTGCTCTCCGTAAAAATGAGGTTTTTGGGTTTTTTTTTTAAGTTTTATTTTTCTTGAGAGAGACAGAGACAGCACAACTGGGGGAAGGGCAGAGAAAGAGGGGGAGAGAGAGAGAGGAGAACCCCAAGCAGGCTCCATGCTGCCATCACATACCCCGACATGGGGCTTGAACCCACCAAGCTATGAGATCATGACCTGAGCCAAAACCAAGAGTTGGAGGCTTAACCAACTGAGCCACCCAGGTGCCCCATCCATAAGAATGAGTTTTAAAGGTCCAGTTAAACTCTGCATATCATTCATGGGTTGTAGGGATACTAAACCCGCAGAAAAGATCAGCCATGGATGATTCCATGATCTAGCCATGATTTTATTTACCTAGCAAGCGTTTATTGAGCATTTACTATGTGGAAGACATGCATTAAGCCCTGGAAATATAAAGATAAAAGACAGTCTATAGGAGGCCGATGAGATGTGAGGAGTGCTCAAAACAAATCGGGTTCAACTGAGCACAGAAGAGAGGAGCCAATGAGGTGATCGGAGAGGAGACTTCTAAGCCAGGCGAAGAAGAGGCAGTGGGTATTTGCGGCAGGGAGAGGACCCTCGGAGAAGGCAAACCTGTTTGCAAAGGACCTTGTGAGAAGGCCTTGGACTGGAAGTGCACGGGGTGGGGGTGCTGGGGATTGGTCAGGAGGGATGGATTCTGTTGGGGTGAAGCTAACCCCAGTTAGCAGGTGGGGTGAAGGAGTTCAACCATCACCCTCATCGTTTGTCAAGGTCATGTAGCTAGATGTTAACTCTATCAGGAGTCTGAAGACAGCCTGGGCAGGTGGATAAAGAGGGCGGGGAGTTTGATCTGAGATGACAAGAGAAAGGAACAGAACATTTGTCATTTGCCTCTTATTGGTTACATGATACATCCTCTCTGCTTCCCCGGCCCAAACTGATACTTTCCCCACCAAAGCAGGCAGAACTTCAACCCTCTGGAGGAAGCAGGTATAAAATGCACTGTTATAAGAACAGTGACAATTTGGAAAATGAACAAACCACTTCTTTTGAAATTTTCCAATATCATTCCAGTAAGGACAGAAAAATTATTTTTAATCTTAGGGTGCATGTAGTTCAAAAGGTTGAATACTACCAATCCTAAAGTACCTGTTATAAATACGTCCAGGCAACTAATACTTATTGCAAACAATATAATGCCTGTCATTTTGTTTTGGTTACTGGTCGGATTCTTTTTCCAGTTAGTATTTTTCTAGGAAATACTTCCTACTACCATATTTTTTTTTCCCTAAAGCACCTTTTTATCTGGATGTTCTGAAGTAGAAGGGTGCTGTCTGACACAGGAGAGAGTGCATTCAGGCTTCAGCTACTGCGTTGGGAGTAAGTTACATGAAACTGACTAATATTAACCTATTGGCCCAGATATTTTATTTTCAGTTAATACATAGCCAGTTAGATTTTTACACAGTGCAGGGGGACAGAGGTAAAACCAAGATACATAATAGGAAAATAAATAAACTATGGGGAAAAACAAAATAAATACAATACAAAAATACAACTTTTCCTAGATGGAAAAGTTACAAAGCACAGCATTAGAGCTAAGCGTGTTCTTCCTTCATAAACTAGGTGACTGGGCTGACCACGGTGGAAAAAAAAGGCTCTCACGCCCCCTGGTGTCTTCTGGTTTGACTTGCAGCGTTCCAAAGTTGTCCCGACGATTCCTATCACAGTGAACAAATTCTAATTCCCTGTTCTTATTTATGAGAGACTTTATTAATTATAAAAAATAATTCAACTATCTATCTAAATATGAGAGACAGGAAGGCCCGGTGTTTGCTGATGACTGTCACGGAGTTTACCATAAAATGGGGCTAATCAAGAATGCTAAGAGCATGAGGTCATGACCAGATGGCTGCCGTCAGGCAACACATGTCTGAACTAATTACTAGGAGGGGACAGGGACGAAGACCAAATGCCTATAAAACGCAGTAGAGCTTGGTGAGCAAAAGTACCAAACCAAGGAGGTAATCAGGAGCACAGAGTAGAACAGCGGTAGGAGTTTTGCGAATGTACAAATATAGCCCAGACCATGGGAGGAAGAAAACCGCGAATGGATTGGAATTTTGAATGCTGCTCCAGTCTAGCTTAGATCTTAGATAGGCAATCAAATAAACATCTATAAAAATGAACAAAAAGAGACCACTAAGGGTCAAAGAAGAAGAAGTAGTAGTAGAAGAAATCCCATTTCAGAAGAAGAATCAAAACAATGTTATCAAACCAATAAAGAAAGTGGTTTATATACATTTGCTCTCACCACGTGTACTAGAAGCTTCAGACATTTGTTTAAATTTTTAAATATCTAAAGAAAATGAACAAATAAATTAAAGACCTGACAACGGAGTTTGGAAACACATTTTTCATGCACGTGATTTTGGCGGCAGGAGGAAATAGAATGCATAGCTCAGTGACCTTTGCTGGTTTACCTGTTGCCTTGAAAGCCAAATCTCCTGGTTTTCAATTTTCCTGGAAATTCGAAACACAGGAATGCCCTTTTCGAGTTTTTCAGCATCCAAGTTTCGGGAAACAGGTTTCTATGGCATGGCTATCTACACTCACAGCTCAGCAAGATCTGGACTTCTATCTAAATAGCCGGTTAAACTGGCAATAAGCGAAACACATGAAGGTGTAATCAGTTTGTGAGTCTGTTTTAAGTCCCCGTGTGTGCTCTCTGCATATATCGATAAAACCGTATTGTTGCCGGTGTGCATTCCTAGCGTGCAGAAAACTCACCTGGAGCCCTTTAGTAAACACAGATCTGGGGCGCCTGGGTGGCTTAGTCGGTTAAGCGTCCGACTTTGGCTCAGGTCATGATCTCGCGGTTCGTGGGTTCGAGCCCCGCGTCGGCTCTGTGCTGACTGCCAGCTCGGAGCCTGGAGCCTGTTTCAGTCTGTGACTCCCTCTCTCTCTCTGACCCTCCCCTGCCCACGCGGTCTCTCTCTCTCTCCTAGAAATAAATAAAATATTAAAATAAATAAATAAATAAACACAGATCTGGCTCAGGAGTCAACCGACCTAGCGTCTGATGCAGTAGATCTGGGGTGGGGCTGAGAATCTGCATTTCTGCAAGGTTCCCTGGTAACACTGTAGCCACACTGAGTGCTGCTGTGAGCACGTGGAGCTTTTGAGGCGCTGGTTGGGCGGGTGAGGAGGGAGAAGGCCGGATGTGTCCAGAACATTCCCCGTGACGCTCCATTTCCCTCTGAGCTCCGAGGCAACCCTCTGCACAGAGCTGACCCATCCCCAGGCCTCCGGGAACGAACGGTTTGTAACGGGGTTCTTAGGCACTTTCCATCTCCAGCGGATTAAAATGCACGCGCAGGCGCGGCTCACACGCCTCGGCACCCGCGGGCGCCAAACTCCCCGGTTCATCCCTGGCGCCCCCCTGGGGATCTTACCACCGGGGAGTCAAGCAGGGTGTAGAGCGAGGGCGCCCCCCGGGCTCCAGGGAAGCCTGCCCTTCCCTTCGCCTCTGGCTTTCCGCCCAAGCTCCGCCCTTCCCCTTCCCTCGGTTCTTGTCCCCACCTGCGCGTGTCCAAGCCCTGCCCTGCCCCCTTCTTCCCCCGCCGCCCCGCCCCGCCGCCCCGCCCCGCCGCCCCGCCCCGCCGCCCCGCCCCGCCGCCCCGCCCCGCCGCCCCGCCCCGCCCAGGACTCACTCCGCCCTCCCCTGCCCTGCCCCGCTGCGCCCCGCCGACCCCGCCCCAGCCCCGCCCCAGCCCCGCCCAGGCCCGCCCAAGCCTCACTCTGCCGTCCCCTGTCCTGCCCACCTGCGCCCCGCCGCCCCGCCCCCGCCCCGCCCCGCCGCCCCGCCCCAGCCCCGCCCCGCCCCCGCCCCAGCCCCAGCCCCGCCCCGCCCCCGCCGCAGCCCCGCCCCCGCCCCGCCCCCGCCCCGCCCCGCCCCGCCCCGCCCCGCAGCCCCGCCGCTCCACGCCCTCGACCCCGCTCTGAGACGCGCGCTCGCGGGAAGGGACGGGAAGCAGCGCCGAGCCGTGGGAGGGACGAGAGGCCCCACGGCTGCGGTGGCCGCGCAGCAGCGGGCGCTCCCGAGGCTTGCTCCTTGCCCTGGGGTGTGGTGTGCGGCCTCTCCGGCTGGCTGACCCGTCTTCCGAGTCGGGGGGGGGCTGGCGTCGGCGTGGAGGAGGCGTCAGCACCGAGGAAGCGGGTCCTGGCCCCGTACACGCAGGGGGCGACCTCGCTGCTCCGGCCACGCACACACCCGGCAGGTGCTGCGCCGGCTCAGGGCTGCGGCCGACGCCCCAGCTCGGCGGTCCTGTTGCAGGAGACCCTAGGGGAGGCCCCTTGTTCTGCGCAAAGTTCCTGAGAAGCGACTTGTCCAAACGTATCTTACTCCGTTTTTGTTTTTGTTTTTTAAGTTTTATTTCCCTAACTTCATTCTATAGGCTAGGGCAGGGGCCAGTAGTGAGCCGAGTGCAGAACGGGCCCCGCCCCAGACCACGTGTGGCTGGCCTGTCTGGGGTCACACGGACATAACGGGGTTCCCGCCCCAGACCACGTGTGGCTGGCCTGTCTGGGGTCACACGGACAGAACGGGGTTCCCGCCCCAGACCACGTGTGGCTGTGGCTGTCTGGGGTCACACGGACAGAACGGGGTTCCCGCCCCAGACCACGTGTGGCTGGCCTGTCTGGGGTCACACGGACAGAACGGGGGCTCCGCCTGGCGTCCTAGCCCTTGAGGAGCCCCGCCACCCACAGAGGGCCTGGGCCGTCAGCCTTGAGAGACGCAGGCTGGCCTGAGACTGCAGGCGTTTCTCAGCAGCTCCTGTCGCGGAAGCCTCCAAAAAACACCTGCATGGAGATGAGGTTTTAACAGGAAGCCTTGGGACAGGAGATCTTTCCAGATGATTTCCACACGGCGGTCCACAGCTGGGCTAGTTTGTATGTCAGGGAATCTAAGTAGCCCCAATGGCTGGGAAAAGGATAGTTTTTAGGCAACAGGCAAGGCTCTGTCGAGTAAATCATGTATTTAATAATTTTCCCCTCACCTGATAGTAATAACCTATAGGATGTTGGGCGCCTGGTTTTTCATGTTTCCTGCTGTCACCCTAGGCCCTAGCAAATGCGTGTGCTGTAGCTGCTGCGTAACAAATATTTACTGCAAAAGGCATATTAAAGCATTCCCGAAAATCACCTGCGTAACTAACCCGCATGGCAGCTGGGGGCACCTTTTTCATTTGTTGACATTCAGTTTGCATGACTCAATCCTCTCTATTCCCCCCCCCCCCCACCATCTCCTGATGGGAGCGCAGCCCCCTTTCAGAGATTTCAGGGAGGTGTTCTTGCTGACCTTTGGAAAAAGTACCCTTCTCACTGAAAGCCGTTCTGTGTGTGCTGACCGCAAGACAGAGCCCGGAGATTTTCATCTGACCCCCCAAATACTAGTGAGGTAGTGCTGTGTTTTATACAGTCAAGTTTTGGGGGGGTTAGGATAGCAAGTTAAGACCCCTAGAAATGCAGGCCTCAGTTTCCTTCTCTTCTCACTCAGCTGTCCCCTACGCGAGGTCATCTCCTTACCTAGCGATCAGTGACAAGAGTGGATCTCCATCGGAAGCCCCTTCTCTCAGCGCTCTGTGTTCAGCTGTTTCCCTTATCTCTCCATTTGGCTCTTGTAAAAGGCTCCTCGTACTTAGTGTATCTCTGGCAAAACCTGAAATAGTAGAGTCATTTCTGGAATGTGCCCAGACCCTTGCAGGCTCAGGCTGCTGCGTGATGTTGCAACCATGGCAACAGAGGGACTTAAATAAGTGGGGACAAAAGGCGAACCCCTTTTCAATATGTTCGGCCATTTCTTGCTTTCTTCTTGGCTCACTTCATGCGCCTCTTTTTACGGCATTGTCCAGGAATAGGTGCTGCCCAACTGTTCTTCTCTGAACATATAGAGGGGTGATCAATATCGGTGAAATTTGTTGTTGTCTATGTGAATAGCGAATACAGCTCCGAAGAGTCACCAGTAAGACTCATGGCCACTGTTGCATGTATACCTTCTTCTTAACCTGAAGATGATTTGTGTGCCAACGCATGCCGGGCATGGTGGGGCCATGAGCGTTCTGGACGGGTGGTATCACAGCCCTCTTGGGAGCTTTTCTGGTGTAATCTGAAGCCTGCCCCCATTCACAGAGGGCAGGGAGAAAGAATCGAAAGAGGCAGGCCACTCCAGGTTGGCAACATACAGACGAGATGAGTCTCGGGCGGCAGTGAGATGGCCGGAGACACGCGCCCCCCTCCAGATCTTAGAGCTTATAATGAGGCCCTCACTGGGCTCAGTCACGTATACCATGCAGGTGTTTCCAACATCACGTCCACATCTCAAGGCTCTGTCCTTGGAGCTGCCTCTGGGAGCGGGAAAGACAAATGGAACCCACATTCCAAGGACTGGGGAGGGAGTGAGGAGCCTCTGAGTGCCCTGAACCAGCTCGTGGGCCACTTGGCGATCACCTTGCCCAATAGACCCGCATATTTATAGTTTCCATTAGAAAAAGCGTGTAGAGATCACCACTTCAAACTGCTTATAACAAGGTCGATTTAACAACAGCCATGAGCCTACTAAGAAAGATTAAGGTTGGTCGGTTGGTGAAAGACCTCGAATATTAGTCTCAGAATATTGTCTCAGAAGCAATTAGTGTTTCTGAGGAAGACTGACGTGATACATCTACCAACAGAGTTGCCTTAGGAGATGTAATAGGATAAAATTTAATCACTGGCACCCATAGAAAGAGAGAGAGTTAATATCTTAATAAATAACTTGGTGGTGGAACGTGAAGACAGGATGGTTTAGGTGGGAAGAGACCATGAAAAAGGAGATGGTTCAGAGGTGCCTGAGTAGCTCAGTTGGTTAAGCATCTGACTCTTGATCTCTTTGATATCAGCTCAGGTCATGATCTCATGGTTCATGGGATCGAGTCCCGAGTCAGGCTCTGTGCTGACAGTGTGGATTTTCTCTCTCTCTCTCTCTCTCTTTCTCTCAAAAATAAATTTTAAAAATAGGAGATGATTCTGTTCTATATAAGGAATCAATAGGAATTTTTGAGTGGGGAAGAATAGAAAAGGGACAGAGGGGAAGTGGGGAGAAGGAAAGGAGAGACTGGACCATGTGGTGATTGGAAGCCAGGTAGGGATTTGTATTTAATCCTAAGTGCAATAGGAAGTCCTCAAAGATTTTAAGCAGAATAGGGCTAATCTAAGTCAAATAGAAATTTAAAAGGTCTTTTGGAATTCCCACGGCTTATCTTAAAGCTTCCCTGAGAGCACCTGTATTTTCCACTTACCAAGTTATTTCCTTAGGTTAAAAGTGGAAGCTGGGGCGCCTGGGTGGCTTAGTCGGTTAAGCGTCCAACTTTCGCTTAGGTCATGATCTCGCGGTTCGTGGGTTCGAGCCCCGCGTCGGGCTCTGTGCTGACTGCCAGCTCAGAGCCTGGAGCCTGTTTTGGAGTCTGTGACTCCCTCTCTCTCTGACCCTCCCCTGCTCACGCTGTCTCTCTCTCTCTCCTAGAANCCTCCCCTGCTCACGCTGTCTCTCTCTCTCTCCTAGAAATAAATAAAAAAAAAAAACATTTAAAAAAAAAAAGTGGAAGCAGAGTTTTTATGCCAAAGGTTTTATGTGTATTTTTAAAGTAATTCAATATATGTATTGAAATAATTTAATCCTTTATTAAGTTACTAAGGACCATAATAGGTGTTATATTTTATTTTCCCCTGTACTAGATGTTCTAGAAACATCATTCTTTTTATTATAAACAGAAATTTGTGAAAAATAGAAAATAAATTCCCTCTGAGATAAACCCTCTTTCATATAGGGGATAGCCGTAGATGCTGTGAATTCATTATGTATGGCACAGGGAAAACTTAAATGGTGAGCTCGGTCTGCACTATTTCTGGAGGCTGAAAGTCCATGATCAAGGTTCCGTCAGGTTCAGTTTCTACTGAAGCTTTTCCTTCTGGCTTATAGACGGCTGTGTCCTCACCTGACGTCTTCTCTGTGCACAGAGAGAGATCTCTGGGGGCTCTTCCTCTTAGGAGGACGCTAGCCCAATCAGATTAAGGCCCCGCCCTTCTGAACTTGTAATTATCTCCCTAAAAACCTTATCAAGATACAGCCACACCAGAGGTTAGGATTTCAACGTATGAATTTTAGGGAAACAGTTCAGTCCATAGCAACTCTATTATATAAATGAGTGTTTCTGTAAGTTTCTCCTTCTATGAACTACAGCTTTGCTTTACATTTTCAGAGCTGTTAATATTTGCATTCTAAGTATTGGGTGCTTCATTGCAAGCTGAGTCTGTGCATTGAAAGCCAATGAAAAATCTTTACATTCCTTTTACTCTGTATATTCCTTGCTGAGCCAAGTAGAATTTTAGGATTAACTTTCCTTCTCTACAGTTCTTTGTGTTCACCTTTACTGACTTCAGGTCAACTAAACGATGACAGGCTCTGAGGACAAATATATGCTCTCTCAGCATCTTCTCTCCATCTCTTTCTTTTTATATGCCATCAGCCGTTCAATGTCATGCACCTTTTATTTTCCTTTATATTCAGAGCATAATTTTTTCTATAGCTTTTGGGTTTTCTAGAGGCTTCTAATTGCCTTTCTTTTTTTCTTAACAAAAGAAATACATGCCTTTTTCATGTTAGTATAATCCCTCTTCTCAATCATAGTATCTACTGCATAAAATCCACTCAATTATTTACATCTTTATTTTCAGAACATTATAACCTTCTGCTCCAATCTCTATCCACTTTGGGAAAGCCAAAGCTGTGTGTCCACCAAACTGTTTCATCCTTCGGAAGATGATCTTTATCTTTTCCAAGATGCTGCTGCTTTTAATTAAAAAAATAAAATTACAATTAAAATCGCATATGTATACACCACAGTTGCGTCACTTCTATATCTTGGCTGTTGTAAATAATGCTGCAATAAACATAGTGATGCATATATCTTGTTGAGTTAGTGTTTTCACTAACACAGTAGTGGAATTACGGGATCCTATGGTAATTTGATTTTTAATTTTTTGAGGAAACGCTATACTGTCTTCTACAGTGGCTGCGCCAGTTTGCATTGCCACCAACAGTGCACAAGTGTTCCTTTCTCCCCACGTCCTCACCAACACTTGTCATTTCTTGTTTTTTGTTTTACTCATTCTGACAGACATAAGGTGATCACTCATTGTGATCACTTATTGATTTGCATTTTGCTGATGATTAGTGATGTCGAGAACCTTTTAATGTGTCTGTTGACCATTTGTATGTTGTCTTTGGAAACATGTTGGTTCAGGTCCTCTGCCATTTTTAATAGGATTCTTGTTTTTTTAATGTTTGCTTATTTATTTAGACCAAGAGCAGGCTCAGCTTGGAGTCTGACATGGGGCTTGATCCCACAGCAATGAGATCATGACCTGAGCTGAAATCGAGAGTCAGATGCTTGGAGCACCTGGGTGGCTCAGTCCGTTAAGCATCCAACTTCAGCTCAGGTCATGATCTTGCTGTTTGTGGGTTCAAGCCCTGCATCGGGCTCTGTGCTGACAGCTGGCTCAGAGCCTGGAGCCTGTTTCAGATTCTGTGTCTCCCTCTCTCTTTGACCCTCCCCTACTCACGCCGCTGTCTCTCTCTCTCTCAGAAATGAATAAAAACATTTAAAAAATAATAAAAATAAATTTTAAAAAAGAGTCAGATGCTTAACTGAGTGAGCCACTCAGGTGCCCCATATTATTATTATTTTTTGACGTAGAGCTATATAAATTCTTTGTCTATTCTGGATATTAACCCCTTATTACATATGTTGCATGCAAATATTGTCTGCCATTCACTAGGTTGCCTTTCTGTCTTGTTAATGATTTCCAAGCTTTTTATTTTGATGTAGTCCCAATAGTGTATTTTTGCCTCTGTTTCCCTTACCTTAGAAGGCATATCTAGAAAATGTTGCTATGGTTGATGTCAGCGAAATTACTGCTTATATTTTCTTGTAAGAGTGCTATGGATTCAGGTCTCACACTTGGTCTTTAATCCACTTTATTTTTGTGTATGGTGTAAGAAAGTGGTCCAATTTCATTCTTTTGCATGTAGCTGCCCAGTGTTCCCAATCTGTTACAGAGACAGTTCTTTCCCCATTGCATGCTCTTGCCTCCTTTGTTGTAGATTAATTGACCATAGAAGTTTGGATCTATTTCTGGGGATCGATTCTGTTTTGTTGATCTATGCATCCATCTGCCTGCCAGCACTACACTGTTTTGATTACTCTTGCTTTGTAGAATATCTTGAAATCTGGGATTATAACACCTGACGCTTTATTCTTCTTTCTCAAGATTGTTTTGGCTATTCAGGCGCCTTTTGTGGTTCCATACAAATTTTAGTGTTATTTATTCTAGTTCTGTGAAAAATGTTGGCATTTTGATAGGGACTACATTAAATCTGTAGAATGTCTTGGATATTAGGGACATTTTAACAGTATTCTTCCAGTCTGTGAGCATGAAATATCTACATTTATTTGTGTCTTATTCAGTTTCTTTCAACAATGTCTTACAGTTTTCAGAGAACAGGTCTTTCACTTCCTTGGCTAAATTTATTCCTAGGTATTTTCATTCTTTTTGGTGTGATTGTAAATGTTGTTTCTTAATTCTTAATTTATTTCTTAATTTCTTAATTCTTAATATCTTTGCTACTTCATTATTAGGATATGGAAATGATACAGATTTCCATAGATTAATTTTGTATCCTGCAACTTCCCTGAATTCATTTATCAGTTCTCGTCATGTTTTGGTGTAATCTTTGAGGTTTTCTCTACATAGTATCATATCCTATATATGCATGTAGTGGTAGTTTTCCTTTTCCTTACTGCTTTGGATGCCTTTTATTTATTTTTCTTGTCTAATTGCTGGGGCTACAACTTCCTGTACTATGTTGAATAAAAGTCGTGAAGGTGGATATCCTTGTCTTCTTCTTTATCTTAGAGGGAAAGTTTCCAGTTTTTCACCATTGAGAATGATGTTAACCGTGACTTTTTTTTTTTTCCTAGATGGCCTTTATTATGTTGAGATCTGTTCTCTCTAACCTCATTTTGTTGAGAGCTTTTATCATGAATGGATGTTGAATTTTTCAGTGCTTTATCTGCATCTATTGATATCAATTTTTATCCTTCCTCTTTTTAATGTGATATATCACATTGATTTGCGAATAATGAACCACCTTCTCATCCCTGGAATAAATCCTACTTGATCATGGTGAATAATTTTTTGTAATGTATCGTTGAATTCAGTTTGCTAGTATTATGTTGAGGATTTTTGCATCCATGTTTAATCAGAGATATTGGCTTGTATCTTTTTTTTTTTTTTTTTTTTGCAGTGTCTTTATCTCATTTTGGTAGCAGGGTAATGCTATCCTCATAAAATGAATTTGCAAGTTTCTCCTATTGTTTGGAAATAGTTTGGGAAGAATAGGTATTAACTCTTCTTTAAATGTTTGCTAGAATTCATCTGTAAAGATAGCTGGTCTTGGACTTTTGTTTCTCCGGAGGTTTTTGATTACTGATTTAATGTCATTACTAGTAATTGATCTGGTCAAATTTTATATTTATTTCTGATTCAATTTTGGAAAATTGTATGTGTCTAGGAAATTATCAGTTTCATCTAGGTTGGCCAATTTGCTGGCATATAATTTTTCGAATGAATTTCAAATAAATAGAGTATTTAACAACCAATACCACAGAAATAGAAAGGGTTATTTATTAGCCCTTTGTATTTCTGAGGTATTGGTTATTTCTGTGTCCTCATTTGTTTCTATGTTTATTTATTTATTTTTTCAGAGAGAGAGAGAGAGAGAGCAAGCAGGAGAGTGGCAGAGAGAAAGGGAAAGAGAGAATCCCAAGTAGGCTCCATGTTATCACCGCAGAGACCGACATGGGGCTCAAAATCACAAACTGTGAGAACATGGCCTGACCCAAAATCAAAAGTTGGATGCTTAACTGACTGAGCCACCCAGGTGTCCTGAGATTTTTCTTTTTTCTTGAGGTAGACCCATATCGCCATAAAATTTCCTCTTAGAATTGGTTCTGGTCCAACCCAAAGAGTTTGAACCATTGTGGTTTGGTTTTGTTTTGTTAAGTTTGTTCATTTTGAGAGAGACAGAGAGAGAGAGAGAGAGAGAGGTAAAGGCACAGAGAGAAGGGAGAGAGAATCCTAAGCAGGCTCTGCACTGTCAGTGCAATGCCCCCATCTGGAGCTCACACTCATGAACTGCAAGATCATGACCAGAGCCAAAACCGAGTCGAACACTTAACTAACTGAGCCACCCAGGCACCCTGAAACATTGTGTTTTCATTTTCATTTGTCTCCATGTATTTTTAAATTTCTTCCTTTTTAAAAATGTTTTACGTTTTTACTTAAATCCCAGGTAGTTGACATACAGTATAATATTAGTTTCAGGTACAGTATAGTGATTCAACACCTCCATACAACACCAGGTGCTTATCACAAGAAGTGCCCTCCTTAACCCCATCACCTGTTGTACCCATCCCGCCGCCCCCCTCCCCTCTGGGAACCATCAGTCTGTTCTCTATAGTTGAGACTGATTTCCTGTTTGATTTCTTCATTGACCTATTAATAGGCTGTTTAGTAGGCATGTTGTTTAGCCTGCGTGTGTTTGTGTTTTTGTCCAATTTTGTTCTTGTTTCATACTATTGTGGTCAGAAAAGGTGTTTGACATGATTTCAGTCCTCTTAAATTTATTGAGATTTGCTTTGTGGTCTAAAATGTAATATATCCTGGAGAATGTTCCATGTGCAGTAGAAAAGAATGTATATTCTGCTTTTTTCTGTATATATTGGTTAGGTCCATCTGATCAAATATGTCATTCATAGCCACTAAACGGTCATTAACTGTCTAGATGATCTAGTGATATAAGTGGGATGTTGAAGTTGCTTCCTATTATTATTGTATTATTGTCAATTTCTGCCTTTTTGTCTGACAATATTTGCTTATGTGTTTAGGTGCTTCTGTGTAAGGTGCATAGATATCTGCAATTGTTCTATCCTCTTTTTGAATTAATCACTTTATTACTCTTTGGTGCCCTTCTTTGTCTCTTGCTACAGTCTTTGTTTTAAAGTCTATTTTGTCTAAGTATTGATGCCTCACTTTCTTTTTTGCTTCCATTTGCATGTTGTATGTTTTTCCATCCTCTCACTTTCAGTCTGCATGTGTCTTTGAGTCTGAAGTGAGTCTCTTGTACACAGTATATAAATGAGGTGTTTTTTTTTAATCCATTCTGTTATACTGTGGGTTTTTTTGTTTGGAGCACTTAGACCATATAAATTTAAGGTAATTACTAAAAGGTATATACTTATTGCCATTTTGTTGTTTTATGGTTGTTTTTATACATCTTCTCTGTTCCTTTCTCCTTCTCTTTCTCTTACTCTCATCCTTTGTGGTTTGATGGCTCTCTTTAGTGTTATGTTTGGATTTCTTTCTCTTTTTAGTGTGTATCTAGTAGTTTTTGATTTGCGGTTACCATGAGGTTCATGTTTACTAGACTGCACAGCAGTCTATATTAAGTTGATAGTCACTGAAATTTGAATATACTCTAAAAGCACTCAATTTTTACTTCCTCCTCTATGTTTTATGTATATGATATCATATTTTACATTTTTTTATTTTATATATCCCTTGACTGATTCTTTAGATACAACTAATTTCACTACACTTGTGTGTTAACCTCCATACTGGCTTTATAAGTGATTAATCTCGTGCCTTTACTATATGTTTGCTTTTACGTGTGAAATTTTTCTCTTCGATAGCTGCCATACTTCTAATTATGGCCTTTTTTTCCACTTAAAGGATTTCCTTTACATTTTTTGTAAAACTGGTTCAGTGTTGGTGAATTCTTTTAACTTTTGTTTGAGAAACTCTTTATCTCTCCTTCTATTCAGAATCATAACCTTACAAGGTAGAATCTTCTTGGTGTAGGTATTTTTTCCTTTCAACATTTTGAGTATATCACGCCACTCCCCTTTGACCTGCAAAATTTTTGCTGAAAAATCAGCTGATGGCCTTATGGGGTTTCCCTTGTATGTAACTGTGTTCTCTCGCTGCTTTAAAAATTCTCTCTTTATCATTACTTTTTGCCATTTTTTAATTACTATATGTCTCAGTGTGGATCTCCATGTTTTTTTTTTTTTAATGTTTTATTTATTACTAGGAGAGAGAGAGAGAGAGAGACAGCGTGAGCAGGGGAGGGTCAAAGAGAAAGGGAATCACAGACTGAAACAGGCTCCAGGCTCTGAGCTGGCAGTCAGCACAGAGCCCGACGTGGGGCTCGAACCCACGAACCGCGAGATCATGACCTAAGCGAAAGTTGGACGCTTAACCGTCTAAGCCACCCAGGCACCCCTCTCCTTGGTTTTATCTTGTTAGGGGCCCTCACTGCTTCCTTAACCTGAATGTCTGTTTCCTTTCCCAGATTAGGGAATTTTTCAGCTATTATTTCTTCAAATAGATTTTCTGCTTCCTTCTCTATTTTCTCCTTCTGAGATCCCTAAATTGTGAATGTTAATATGCATTCCCTTAACCGATTATTCCATTTTATTATTGTTTTTTTCTTTTTGATGTTTAGCTGGGTTGCTTTTCATTACTCTGTCTTCCTGGTCACTGATACATTCTTCTGCATCATCTAATCTGCTGTGGATTCCCTCTAATGTGTTTGTTTTTCAGTGATTGAATTCTTCAGCTCTGTCTGGTTCTTTTTAATATATACATATATTAAAAATGTGGGAGCCCGACAGTGACCACAAGAAAGCGTGGTTAGGGACACGGGGATGTGCCTGCACACGGGGCTCCCTGCCTGGGCAAAGCATGCCTGCAAACAGGATGCTCTGCCAGGAGGCCTGCACACAATATCCAAGTTTAATGGTCCGCTCGCAAACGAGGGAACATGCCCTCCTTAGAAATAAGGAGGAGGCTGGAATTGTGAGCAGGCCTCTTAGTAAACATGTTGTGGTCGCTTCCTCCCTTTGCTCCCCCCTGTCCTTGAAAGGTGTTTGGCTACTTGCCCTTAATTGGTAAAGGAATGCATCTTGTAGGTTTCAGTTTGTATCCAGTTACCGGGTATAAAATAAACCGCAAGAGGGGCTTGCGTAGAATTGTTCCTCTGGCCAGAGTTGTGTCTGTGTCTGTCTTTTGTGTGTGTCTTGTCCTCTGTGTCATTTCGTCTGCAACAAAAAATGTTATACATATATGTGTATATATTTATTTATCTCTGTTGAAGTTGTCACTGAATTTCTCCACTCTTCTTAAGTCTCATGAATATCTTTATGACCATTACTTTGAATTCTTTATCAGGCATACTGCTTATCTTTTTTTTATTTAGCTCTTTTACTGTGATTCTGGTCCCCCCACCCCCCACTTTTGGGATATATTCTCCTGTGTTTTCATTTTGTCTAACTCTATGTTTGAATGTATTAAGTAGATCAGCTATAGCTCCTGGTGTTGAAAGTAATGGCCTTGTATGGAAGAGGTCACGTGGAGCCCTAGAAGGCAATCCTCTTCTCATCAGAACCAGTGCTCCAGGGTGTCCCCTGTGTGGACTGCAGGCACCCTCCTGTGGTGACTGGGGTGCAGTTGCCTTCAGTGCAGCTGACTGCAGTGTCCCGCTTTTCCGGTGCGGGTGCACCTGGCAAGGTTTGCCTCCTGTGCCGTTGAGAGGCCTTTGTGCAGCCACTGCTGGCTCTTCAGTGGGCCAGTGGGCAGTCAGCGGGGCTGACTCACAGCCACAGCTGCAGATACACTGAAGGGCAAGGCTTGTTCCCGACACCGCCGCCAACAGGCCACCCGAGGAACTGCAGGCATGCTGAAGGGTGGTGGTGTATTCCACCCCTCCCTGCGGCAGGTGCTGCTTTGGACGGACACTTCCAGAGCTGAGTGGACTGGACGGGGTGGGTCCACAGGGGAATGTCTGGCAGGCACTAGTGCTAGCAGGGCAGATGGAGGGCAGAGTGTTGTCTCCACACGTGTCCAGCTACCTTGGCTGGGAGGCGGGGAAGAGGAATGGCACCTGCCAATACTCATGTTTCTGGAGAAATTTCCTGTAGATCTTTGCCCTTCCAGCACGTGTTCTAAGATGTGTTAGATCTCTTTCATGTCCACTCCATGCATTTTACAACTAATGCTTCTGTGCTGTGTCTCGGGCTGAGTTATTTAATATCTTGGCTCTTTCAGGATGGGGGCTCCATTTCCTGTTGCCCTCTGGCTTTCCCAGAGTTGTTAAGCCCCACAGATTTTAAAAGCTCTCTGAATTAAGGCTTGCTGGTTTTCAAAGCCAGACATTATGGGGACTTGTCTTCCTAGTGCGGGTCTCCAGTGCTGCGTGTGCCTGTGTGGGGTCTGAGCCTCTCCTTTCTTCAAGCTTGTGATGTCCCTTCCATTTGTGGTTAGTCTCACTGGGGAGTTTACTTCCCAACCGCGTCTCTGCCCCTCCTGCCCATTGGGTTTTGACCTCTTCTCCATGAGTAGCTGTGGAAGGTCTGTTCTGACATTCTTCAGGCTGTCTTCAGAGTTAGTCACCGAGGCGTAGCTGTTACTTTGGTGTGTTCATGGGGTGGGGTAGGCTCAGGACCCTCCTATTTTGCCATGTTCCCAACATTCCTATTAATATTCACAACACTTTTTTGAGGTAGATACTATTTTATCCTCCTTTTACAGAACAGGAGACTGAAGCACAGGGTGATTAAGTTAACTAGCAGAGGTCACGTGGCGGTGCCACTCTAACAATCAGTTATTTCTTAATGACCTCCTTTTCCTCTCTGGATGCTTTTAGCATCATTTCTTTATGTTTGGTGTATGAGGTTGTATATTCAGCTGTCTCTTCCTTTTCGTCTTTACCATTACCAGGTTCTTTTCAGTGAAGATTGTGCCTTTCTTCAGCTTTGTAAATAATCTTCCAGGTGCTTTTTTTTTTTTTTTAAATATTTTTTATTTATTTCTAGGAGAGAGAGAGACAGCATGAGCAGGGCAGGGTCAGAGAGAGAGGGAGACACAGACTCTGAAATAGGCTCCAGGCTCTGAGCTGGCAGTCAGCACAGAGCCCGACGCGGGGCTCGAACCTACGAACCCCGAGATCATGACCTAAGCGAAAGTCGGACGCTTAACCGACTAAGCCACCCAGGCGCCCCTCCTAGGTGCTTTTCATAGATTCCCCATCTTCACTGTCCTGTCTCTTCCTTCCTGTACCCACTCTTAGTTAGGTGTCGAACATTCTAGATTGATCCTCTACATTTCCTTTCTCTTCTTTCATAGTTTCTTCTTTTTTCTCTATATTTTAGGATATTGGCCACGCTTTATCTTCCAAACTGCCTATTTGTATTTTACTTTATTTTAGCAATATTATTTTTAATCATCAGGAATTCTTTTACATTCTTTGCATTCTCCTTTTCCTACCATTCTTTCCTCATCTTATGGATGTATTCTCAAAGATCTCTGAATATATCATGACAGTTTTTTTGTAAAAAAATATTTTATTTCACAAATTATTGGTGTATTTTTAGAAGTGATTTGAAAAAGCTTTGCCTTTCTAGTCTGTGCTGTTGATTTTCCAAATTACTAATTAAAAGTGGCAGGATGCCTCTGAAGAGAATTGTCTGTGAAATGCCATGACGGGCCATTTTGGAGCAGTACGGGGAAGCGTTTAAGACATACATGATGCAGCCGGAGTGCCTGGCTTGGAATTCTGACTTCATCATTTATTAACTTGAGTGACCTTGGAAAAAATTCCTGAGCTTCTTAGTTTTACTTTCTTCATTGTAAAATGTGGATGCTAACACTACCCACTCTGTAACACTGTTGTAGTGATTAAACATGCTAGGATGTGTCAGGTGCTCCGGGCCTGGGACAGAGCAAGGCCCGCGGTAAGAATTGTTCCTGCCACTCTTGTGGCAGTCGTTATAATCGTGATGAGGATGAAGAGACGGGACACTGCTTATGAGAACTTGGAGTACAGCAAAGTGACTCAAATTGCCTTGTAAAGTAAAATAGGGAGAACTTTTAGTTTGTGCGGCGTCCTGAGAAGTCGCGTAAAAAAGCTAAGCAAGCAGGAAGGCCGGGTCGGAAATGAGAAGCGAGGACAGAGCCTGGGCTGAACTTGTAGTAAGGAAGCAGGAGCCTAAGAAGGGGTTACCTGGATGCTGCCGTTGGGAGGAAAAGCCAGAAAACTCATAATGATCAAAGGGCATAGCATTCTATTTTAAGTCTAAGTTGAGCTGTGAGGGCTAACCCCAGCAGACCTGGAATTGACCCGAACTGTTTTACTGAAGTCCATGCAGGGCACTAACCCCTGGTCAAGGCATGGAATGTAGGGAGGGATAGTGTTTCGTTGGAACAGTGGGTCTGGTGAGTTTGGACCGGCTTGTCAGCAGTGCTTACTGATAACAGTAAGCGTGACGATCTGCACCTTGTCTTCATGAGACACCCTTGACCCCAGGGTGCCTTGCTCTTTGGATCGGTTGTATGACAAGAGCATGCCTAGAGGGTATAAGAAAACAACCAAGATTTTTGGACTCTGGTTTTGAGATATTCCATGCACAAGTCAGTAAGTCCCTGTCTGAGACAGAGAAAGTGTGTCTGCACTGGCCCTCACGGAGGGGCATTCTGGGAGCTGGTGCCTGGCCATCTAGTCCAGCTGTCAGAGGCCAGCCTCTGACCGTGATGTATCACCTCACTTTAGCACTATTTCTCAAGTATATGCCTCTCCTGCAATACACTGTAAATGTGAAAGCTTTGTCATGTTGAGTCCCATCTCCTTAGCAGTCAGACTTGCTTAGGACGACCGCTTCGCCCCGGTTCACCCAGGACTCTCCCGATTTTAGCCCCGGAAGCCCCACCTCCCAGGAGAGCCATCAGCCCCAGGCAAACTGGGACCGTTGGTCACCCCAACATTTGTGCAAATACATTTCCCCTCCTTCCTTACCTACTCCCACCCCACATCTCACATATTCAGCTACAAAAATTTCATTCATTGTTTCCTGTTCGGGATGTTTAAGCAAATCCAAGAAAAAAGGCTGTGCTCCGAGTTGAAGTTGAAAGAAAGGTGGAGAGAAGACAACAGCTTCAAGGGGATGAAAAAGAAATCGAGGATCTACTTGAGGTGGGAAATTGAAACCGAGAGGACTAGGAGAAACAGAAGGTCTGAGGGTCCTTGGGCGAATAGAAGAAGGATGCTCGGGGCACCTGGGTGGCTCAGTCGGTTAAGCATCCGACTTCGGCTCAGGTCATGATCTCAGGGTTCGTGGGTTCGAGCCCCGTGTCGGGCTCTGTGCTGACAGCTCAGAGCCTGAAGCCTGTTTCAGACTGTGTGTCTCCCTCTCTCTCTGACCCTCCCCTGCTCACACTGTCTCTCTCTCTCTCAGAAGTAAATAAAAAAACATTAAAAAAAATAGAAGAAGGATGCTGTATTTTCCACAGTATTCTGACCGTGGGTTCTAGCCAGTTTTGTGTGAATATCAGAGGAAGGGAAGGATTTGAGCAGCTAGAGGAGGTGAGAGCACCCAGGACTCCAGCCTTGAGCAGCGAGATTGGAGACACAGCGGTGCTCCCTCCCTCCGCCCCTCACCCGAGGTCCATGAGTAGGGGACATCCATGGCCATGGCCACAGGGGTGTGGGCTTCAAGTCAGCAGAAAAGATTGATATTCTTAGAGGGGGGATTCCCTTCTGGGAGCACTGCAGGTGCATGGGATTCGCGGGGTCCCTCCTGCTCATGCGTAGGACACGTTTGCAGAGGCCAGGCCAGGTGTACCTGCATCTGGACAGCTCTACCGGCTGGCTCAGTGTGGGGGTTTACACTCCATGTGTGCTCCTTAACAAGGCAAATTACAACTTTAGAAAGTTAGGGTTAGTATAAATGACACAAGTAAAAGGGGAAGGACTCATTTTTCTAAGAAGGTTCTGGTGTTGTTTCACCTAAAGGCAAACAACCAAAATAGTGACTAAGTTGACTTATCCAAGTCCTTGGGTCTAAGTTTATTATTCTGTTTTAGAGGCATAAGCTGGTTTGGAGTAAGTTTGCTCTTATTTTTAACTTGGAGGTCCAATAAACTGTGCTGCCCAAAATGGGAAAATAACATTATAGATACTCAAATAATTGGAGATTTCTTAACCCTGGGTCATTTTTTAAAATTTGAGATATAATTGACATTATATTAGTACCAGGTGTGCAAGGTAATGACTCAATATTTATATACATAGCAAAACGATCACCTTTACTGTGACTTACTACAATTTTTGTGGGTGTGATCTTAAGAACTCTTAAGATCTACTCTCTTAGCAACTTTCAAATATACAATGTGGTGTCATTGACTATATCATATTGTACATTATATTCTCGGGACTTATTTTTTATAGTTTATTGTCAAGTCGGTTTTCATATAACATCCAGTGCTCATCCCAACAAGTGCCCTCCTCCATGCCCATCACCCTCTTTCCCCTCTCCCCCACCGCCCTCAGCCCTGTTTGTTCTCAGCATTCAAGAGTCTCTCATGGTTTGTCTCTCTCCCTCCCTCTCCCCAACTATTTTCCCCCTTCTTCTCCCGCTTCATCCTCCGTTAAGTTCCTCCTAATCCTCCTATATGTGCAAACATATGATATTTGTCCTTCTCTGCCTGCCTTATTTCGCTCAGCATAACACCTCAAGGTCCATCCATGTTGCTACACATGGCCAGATTTCATTCTTTCTCATTGCCATGTATTATTCCATTATTTAGATAAACCACATCTTCCTGATCCATTCGTCCGTTGATGAACACTTAGACTCTTTCCATGTTTTGGCTATTGTTGAGGGTGCTGCTATGAACATTGGGGTACATGTGCCCCTATGCTGTATCCCTTGGGTAAATTCCTAGCAGTGCTATTGCTGGATCCTAGGGGAGTTCTATTGTTAATTTTTTGAGGAACCTCCACACTGTTTTCCAGAGGGGCTGCACCAGTTTACATTCCCACCAACAGTGCACGGGGGTGCCTGTTTCTCCACATCCTCACCAGCATCTAGAGTCTCCTGATTTGTTCATTTTAGCCACTCTGACCAGCATGAGGTGGTATCTCAGTGTGGTTTTGATTTGTATTTCCCTGATGATGAGGGACGCTGAGCATCATTTCATGTGTCTGTTGGCCATCTGGATGTCATCTTTGGAAAAGTGTTTGTTCATGTCTTCTGCCCATTTCTTCACTGGATTATTTGTTTTTTGGCCGTGGAGTTTGATGAATTCTTTATAGATTTTGGATACTAGCCCTTTATCTGATATGTCATTTGCAACTATCTTTTCCCATTCCGTCAGTTGCCTGTTAGTTTTATTGACTGTTTCCTTTGCTGTTCAGAAGCTTTTAATCTTGATGAGGTCTCAAGAATTCATTTTTGCTCTTGATTCCCTTGCCTTTGGGGATGTGTCAAGTAAGAAATTGCTGCGGTTGAGGTCAAGGAGTTTTTTTCCTGCTTTCTCTTCTAGGATTTTAATGTCTTTAATTTATTTTTGTTAGAGGTAGAGTGAGTGCATGAGCAGGGGAGGGGCAGAGAATGAGGGAGACACATGGAATCTGA
Source organism: Hyaena hyaena (assembly GCF_003009895.1). Classification (NCBI taxonomy): domain Eukaryota; kingdom Metazoa; phylum Chordata; class Mammalia; order Carnivora; family Hyaenidae; genus Hyaena; species Hyaena hyaena. Next base: position 4,057,113 of record NW_024080643.1, on the reverse strand, counting down.
AGCAGAGTCCAGACTCTGAGATGTCAGCACAGAACCCAGTGTGGGGCTTGAACTCGTGAGCTGTGAGATCATGACCTGAGCCAAAGTCAGACACTCAGCTGACTGAGCCACCTAGGCATCCCTGAACTTGAAGTTATAAAATGATAATTAGTCATAATATACAGTAATATTGAAATGCTCATACTAAGTGTCATACTAATATGAATAATATTGAACATGTAGAAAGTATGCAGAATACAAAATTTAGCTTGAGTTTTCATCATCCCAAGATAATTATTGTTAACATTTCAATGTTACCATGGGGGCATATGATTCCAGTCTTGTCTGATGTATGTATAGATGTATATATACTCCCATACACATAAACAGGGTCATAGTAAACATGCTATTTTAAAACTTATTTTCATCCCCCACCTTATAAAACATGGATATTTTCTCATGTGGGTAAATATTGTTTTATAACATGATTTTAAGTGGTTTCTATTATTTAATATAAGATCATTTATAATAAAATTATATATTTTTTTAAACATTAAAATTTTTTATCTTAGTTAATATACAGTGCAATATTGATTTCAGAAGTAAAAGTCAGTGATACGTCACTTACATAACACACCCAATGCTCATCACAAGTGACCTTAATATCCATCCCCCATTTAGCCCATCTCTCTCCACCGCCAGCTCCCTCCATCAACCCTCAGTTTGTTCTCTGTCATTAAGAGTCTCTTGTTGGTTTGTTTCCATTTTTTCCCCTCCCATATATTCATCTGTTTTGTTTCTTAAACTCCACATATGAGTGAAATCATATCATATTTGTCTTTCTCCAATTGACTTATTTTGCTTAGCACAATACATTCTAGCTCCATCCACATTGTTACAAATGGCAAGATTTCATCTTTTTTGATGACTGAATAATACTCCATTATATATATACATACATATATACATATATGTACACATACATACATATATATGACATCTTTTTTCTGAGCTGATACATTTTGTTTATTTTTAATTTATTTAATTTTGAGTTAGTTAACATACAGTTTAGTAGTCTTGGCTTCCACAGTAGAACCCAGTGACTGATCACTTACAAATAATACCCAGTTCTCACCCTAACAAGTATCCTCCTTAATGCTTATCATCCCTTTAGCCTGTCCCCCCACCTACCTCATTTCCAGCAACCCTCAGTTTGTTCTCCGTATTTGGAGTCTCTTATGGTTGGCTTCCCTCTCTGTTTTTATCGTATTTTTCCTTCATTTTCTTTATGTTCATCTGTTTTGTTTCTTAAATTCCATATATGAGTGAAATTCTATGGTATTTGTCTTCCTCTGCTTGACTTACTTCACTTAGCATAATATACTCTAGTTCCATCCGCCTCACTGAAAATGGCAAGATTTCAGGGGCGCCTGGGTGGCTTAGTCGGTTAAGCATCCGACTTTCGCTTAGGTCATGATCTCGCGGTTCGTGGGTTCCAGCCCTGCGTCGGGCTCTGTGCTGACTGCCAGCTCAGAGCCTGGAGCCTGTTTCAGTCTGTGACTCCCTCTCTCTCTCTGACCCTCCCCTGCTCATGCTGTCTCTCTCTCTCCTAGAAATAAATAAAACATTAAAAAAAAAAAAAAAGGAAAGAAAATGGCAAGATTTCATTCTTTTTGAACGCAGAGTAGTATTTCAGTGTGTGTGTGTGTGCATTCTTTTATCCATTCATCAGTCATTGGACATTTGGACTCTTTCCATAATTTGGCTATTGTTGATAGCAGTGCTATAAACATTGGGGCACATGTGCCCCTTCGAATCAGCATTTTGGTATCCTTTGGATAAGTACCTAGTAGTGCAATTGCCCGGTTGTAGGGTAGTTCTATTTTTCAGTTTTTGAAAAACCACCATACTGTCTTCCAGAGAGGCTGAGCCGGTTTGCATTCCCACCACACTGCAAAAGGGCTCCCCCATTTTCCACATCTTTGCCAACATCTTCAGTTTTCCCGAGTTGTTAATTTTAGCCATTCTGATAGGTGTGAGGTAGTACTCATTGTGTTATTGATTTGCATTTCTTTGATGTTGAGTAAGCATCTTTTCATGTGTCTGACATCTTCTTTGGAAAAGTGTGTTCATGTCTTCTGCCCATTTCTTCACTGAATTATTTGATTTTGGGTGTTGAGTTTAGTGAGTTCTTTGTAGATTTTGGATACTAACCCTTTATCCTATATGTCATTTGTAAAGATTTTCTCCCATTCCACTGGTTGCCTTTTAGTTTTGCTGTTGATTATTTCCTTTGTTGTGCAAAAGCTTTTTATCTTGATGAGGTCCCAATTGCTCATTTTTGTTTTTGTTTCCCATGCCTCCAGAGTCGTGTCTAGTAAGAATTTGCTGCGGCAAGGTCAAAGAGGTTGCTGCCTGTATTCTCCTCTAGGATTTTGTCTCACATTTAGGTCTTTCATCCATTTTGAATTTATTTGTGTGTGGTGCAGGGAAGTGGTCCAGCTTCATTCTTCTGCATGTCGCTGTCCAGTCTTCCCAGCACCACTTGCTGAAGAGACTGTCCTTTTTCCAGGGGATGTTCTTTCCTGCTTTGTCAAAAGACTAGTTGGCCATACAGTTGTGGGTCCGTTTTTGGGTTCTTTATTCTGTTCCGTCTCTGTGTCTGTTTTCGTGCCAGCACCATACTGTCTTGATGTCATACAGCTTAAAGTCCAGAATTGTGATGCCTACAGCTTTGGTTTCCTTTTTCAACATCACTTTGGCTATTCGGGGTCTTTTGTGATTCCATTCAAATTTTAGGATTGTTTATTGTATCTCTGTGAAGATGCTGGTGTTATTTTGATAGGGATTGCATTGAATGTATAGATTGCTTTGGGTAGTATCCACATTTTAACAATACTTATTCTTCCATTCCATAAGCATGGAATGTTTTTCCATTTCTTTGTATCTTCTTCAGTGTCTCTCAGACATAACTTTCAGCATCCATATCTTTTACCTCTTTGGTTAGGTTCATTTGTAGGCCTCTTACGGTTTTTGGTGTAATTGTAAATGGGATCAATTCCTTGATTTTCCTTATAGGTGTATAGAAATGAAACCGAGGGGTGCTTGGGTGGCTCAGTCGGTTAAGCGTCCGACTTTCGCTTAGGTCATGATCTCGTGGTTCGTGGGTTCGAGCCCCACGTCGGGCTCTGTGCTGACTGCCAGCTCAGAGCCTGGAGCCTATTTCAGAGTCTGTATCTCCCTCTCTCTGACCCTCCCCTGCTCACGCTGTCTCTCTCTCTCTCCTAGAAATAAATAAAAATATTTTAAAAAAAAAGAAATGAAACTGATTTCTATACCTTGATTTTATATCCTGTGACTTTGCTGAATTCACATATCAGCTCCAGAAGTTTTTCGTTGGAATCTTTCAGGTTTTCCATGTAGAGTATAATGCCATCTGCAGAATGAAAGTTTGACTTCTTTGCCAATTTGTATGCCTCTTATTTATTTTTATTGTCTGATTGATGAGCCTGGGACTTGAAGTACTCTGTTGAACAGCAGTGGTGAGAGTAGACGTCCCTGTTGTGTTCCTGACCTTGGGGGGAAAGCTCTCAGTTTTTCCCCAGTGAGAATATTGGCTGTGGGTCTTTCATATATGGCCATTATGATATTGAGGAACGTTCCTTTTATCCCTCCTTTCTTGAGGGTTTTTATCAAGAAAGAACGCTGTATTTTGCCAAATGCTTATTCTGCATCTATTGAAAGGATCGTATGGTTCTTATCCTTTCTTTTATTAATATGATGTATCACATTGATTGATTTGCAGATATTGAACTAGCCCTGCAGCCCAGGAATAAATCCCACTTCTTCATGGTGAATACTGCTTTTATGGTACTGTTGAGTTAGATTTGCTAGTATCTTGTTGAGAATTTTTGCATCCAGGTTCATCAGGGATATTCGCCCGTAATTCTCCTTTTTAGCGGGAATCTTTAGTTTTGGAATCAAGGTGGTGCTGGCTTCATAGAATGAGTTTGGAAGCTTTTCTTACGTTTCTATTTTTTGAAACACTTTGAGGAGAATAGGTATTAACTCTTCTCTCAATGTCTGGTAATATTCCCCAGGGAAGCCAGCTGGCCCAGGACTCTCGTTTGTTGGGAGTGTTTTGATAACTGATTCCTTTTCTTTGCTGGTTAGAGGCCTGTTCCAGTTTTCTATTTCTTCCTATTTCAGTTTTGGCAGTGTGTGAGTTTCTAGAATTTGTCCATTTCTTCCAGATTCCAATTTGTTGGCATATAATTTTTCATAGTATTATCTTATAATTGTATTTCTTGGTGTTGGTTGTGATCTCTCCTCTTTCATTTGTGATTTTATCTATTTGGATTTGGGTCCTCTTTCCTTTTTTGATAAGTTTGGCCAGGGATTTACCAATTTTGTTTATTCTTTCAAAAAAACCAGCTTTTAGTTTCATTGATCTGTTCTACTGGTTGGTTTTTGTTTGTTTCTCTATCATTTATTTATGCCCTAAGCTTTATTATTTCTCTTCTTCTGCTATTTTTTAGGCTTTATTTGCTGCTCCTTTTCTGCCTCCTTTAGATGGAAGGTTAGATCGGAACCTTTCTTGCTTCTTGAGATGGGCCTGACCTGCAGTGTACTTTCCTCTTAGGACTGCCTTTGCTGAGCCCCAAAGGGTTTGGACTGTTGTGTTTTCATTTTTATTTGCTTCCGTGTATTTTTTAATTTCTTCTATAATGACCTGTTTAACCCACTCATTCTTCAGTAGAGTATTTGAGGACTTTCCACATTTTTTCTTGTGGTTGATTTCAAGTTTCATAGTGCTTTGATCTGAAATTATGCACGGTATGATCTTGATCTTTTTGTACCTTTTGAGACTGATTTGTGACCCAGTAGGTGATCTATTCTGGAGAATGTTCCATGTGCACTCAAGAAGAAAGTGTATTCTGCTGCTTTAAGATGAAATGTTCTGAGTATATCTGGAAAGTCCATCTAGCCCAATGTGTCATTCAGAGCCATTGTTTACTTGTTAATTTTGTCCTTAGGTGATCTGTCCAATGCTGTCAGTGAGGTACTAAAGACTCCCTACTATTATGGTATTATTATCAGTGAGTTTCTTTATATTTGTTATTAATTGATTTCTATATTTGGGTACTTTCAAGTTGAGTGCATAAATATTAACAATTATTAGGTCTTCATGAATAGATTCCTTAATTATGATACAATGCCACTCTTCATCTCTTGTTACAATATTTGCTTTAAAATCTAGTTTTTCTGATATAAGTATGACTACTCTGGCTTTCTTTTGACATCCATTAGCATGGTAGATGGTCCTTTATCCCCTCACTTTCAATCTGCACGTGTCTTTGGGTCTAAAATGAGTCTCTTGTAGGCAGCATATAGATGGATCTTGTTTTTATCCATTCTGATACTCTATGTCTTTTGATTGGAGCATTTAGTCCATTTACATTCAGAGTCATTATTAAAAGATATGAATTTAATGCCATGTGTTACCTGTAGAGTTGGTGTTTCTGGTGATATTCTCTGGTCCTTTGTAGTCTTGGCTGCCTTGGTCTTATTTTCTCCACTCAGAGAGTCCCCCCTTAAAATTTCTTGCAGGACTGATTTAGTGGTCATGAACTCCTTTAGTTTTTGTTTCTCTGGGAAACTCTTTATCTCTACTTCTATTCTGAATGATAGCCTTGCTGGATAAAGAATTCTTGGCTGCATATTTTTCCCTTTCAGCACATTGAAAATTTCCTTCGACTCCCTTTGGGCCTGCCACGTTTCAGTGGACAGGTCTCCTGCTAACCTTCTGTGTCTACCCTTATAGGTTAAGGACCTTTTGTCTCTAGCTGCCTTCAGAATTCTCTCTTTATCTTTGTATTTGCAAGTTTTACTACATGTCATGGTGTTGACCTGTTTTTGTTGATTTTGAGGGGAGGTTTCTGTGCCTCTTGGGTTTGAATGCCTGTTTCCTTCCTTGGGTTGGGGGGGCTTCTTAGCTATAATTTGTTCAAATAAACCTTCTCCTTTTTCTCACTCTGCTTCTTCTGGGACTCCTATGATGCAGATACTGTTTCGTTTTATTTTTAATTTTTTAAAACTTACTCATTTTTGAGAGATAGAGACAGAGTGTGAGCAGGGGAGGGACAGAGAGAGGGAGACACAGAATCAGAAGCAGGCTCCAGGCTCTGAGCTGTCAGCACAGAGCCCGCTGTGGAGCTCAAACCCACGTACTGCGAGATGGTGACGTGAGCCGAAGTCGGATACTTAATTGACTGAGCCCCCCACACGCCCTGATATTGTTTTGTTTTATGGAATTACTAGGTTCTCTAAGTTTCCCCTCATGAGCTAATAGTTTCTTTTCAGCTGCATTATTTTCCATAGTTTTCTCTTCTGTATCACCTGTTCTGTCCTCTGCTTCTTCAATCTTCACTGTGACTGTATCCACTCAGTTTTGCATCTCAGTTATAGCATTTTGTACTTCAGCCTATTTGTTGTGTTTTGATCTCTGCAGCAAGGGTTTCTCTGTCTTTTATGCTTTTTTCAAGCCCACCTAGTGGTCTTAAGACTGTTGTTCTAAATTTTTGTTCACATATTGTTTATATCTGTTTTGAGCAAGTAGAGACTGTGATTTTGTTTTGGCCTCTCTTTTGGGGAGAATTCCTCTGTCTTGTCATTTTGGCTGTTTCTGTCTTTTGCATGTTTTAAAAACTTGTTATATGTGCTGCACCTGAAAGTCCTGCTATATTAAAAAGGGCTCATACACGGTCCAGGACCTGGTACTTCAGGAAGTGTTTCTGGTGTATGCTGTGTGCTCTCTGCTATTGCATTTTTGTTTTGTTTTGTTTTTTAATGTTTTATTTATTTCTGGGAGAGAGAGAGAGAGAGAGACAGCGTGAGCAGGGGAGGGTCAGAGAGAGAGGAAGATACAGAATCTGAAACAGGCTCCGGGCCCTAAGCTGGCAGTCAGCACAGAGCCCGACACGGGGCTCGAACCCACGAACCGCGAGATCGTGACCTAAGCGAAAGTCGGACGCTTAACCGACTGAGCCACCCAGGTGCCCCTCTGCTATTGCATTTTGGTTGCTCTTTCCCACTGGTCAGTCCTCTGCAGAACTCCTCCTTCTTTGCAGTAGTGGAGTGTTGGGACCTTTAACTAGGTGTGCTTTGATTTGTTAAAATAAGATTTGCATGTGCCATGCTGTCTACCTCCAGCCGTGGTCCGTATGCCAGCCTGCAGATTGATTTCCTGGGTGTTCCTGCTGATCTGACCTCACCCCAGCTGTGTTTCTGTATTCATATTTAAAGTGTATTTCTTGCCACCTCCATATTGTTGGATTTTGTTTTGTTGAGTCTGACAGTATCTGAGTTTTATTTGGAGTATTTAAACCATGTATATTTAATGTAACTATCAGTGTAGTTGGGTTTAAATCTCCCACGTTCCTATTCATTTTTTATTCCTCTTATTTTCCATCCCCCCCACCGTCACTTTTCCTGCCTTCTTTTTGATTGTTTTTGGTATTCCATTTTATCCCATAAACTGTTTTATTAGACATGCCATTTTATTTAAGCTTTTACTGGTTGTATAGTATACCTCCTTAATTTTCCACAGACTACTTTTAAATAATACTGTGTCATGTAAGATACAGTGTAAAACCTGTATAATAATATTCTTTCCTTTTCTCTCTTCCTTCCTTTGTGCTTTTGTTGGCCTATGTTTTACTTCTGCATGTTTTAAACCCTGCAATACATTGTTACTAATTGTGCATTAAATAGAAACAAATTTTAATTAGAAAATAAAATTCCTTATATTTATCCAAGAATTACCAGTTTTAAAGCTTTTTCTTCCTTTGTGTAGCTCAGATTTTCCACCTCTTATCATGTTCTTTCTGCCTAAACAGCTTCCTTTAAACATCTTCTTTTAGTTCAAGATTTTTAGAGGTAAACTGTCTCAATTTTTGTCTGAAAATGCCTTACCGTCCCCTTTCATCTTGGAGGATATTTTCAATAGCTATAGAATTCAGGTTGACAATGTTTTTTCTTTTTTCAGCAAATTTTCTTTTGGCTTCTCTGAGAAGTCAGTGGTCATTTCTATTTGTTCTTTCTTAACTTTGTAATGTGTTTTTTTAAGCTTGTGGCTAATATTAAGACTTTTCTCCTCATCCTTGATTTTCAGCAAATTGATTATGCTGTGTGTATGTGTGTGTGTGTGTGTGTGTGTGTGTGTGTGTGTGTGTTTATCCTGCCATGGGTTGGCTGTGCTTCTCAGATCATGCTTGGAAAATTTTCTGCCTTTATTTCTTCAATTATTTTTTTTCCTGTTCCTTTCTCTATCTACAACTCTAAAAAATGCACATAAAACTGCTTGATGTTGTCTCACAGGTAATTGATGCTCTTTTTCAGTTTTTGTTCAGCTTTTTTCTTTGTGCTTCAGGTAGGATAGTTTCCACTGTGTTCAAGTTTTTATATATGTATTTTTATTCTTCAGTGTCTGATCTACTAAACATATTCAATAAAATTCTCAGTTTTCATATTATCTTTTTCAGCTCTAGAAATTTCATTTATTTCTTCATTTATGGTTTTCATTTCTTTCCTCGTTGTGTTCATGTTGTCTTTAAGTCCTTAAACATATTTGTAAGAGCTGTTTTAAAGTTTTTGTCTCTCAATCCCATCATCTATGTCAGTTCTGGGACTGGTTCCATTGACTTTTATTTTGGTTACAGATTAAGTTTCCCTCCTTTGAACATCTATTTGATTATTGTTGACTAGATGTCGGAAATTGTTACTATTACACTGAAGGGCATCTGTTTTCTGCTGTTAGAGGGTTTGTTTATCCTTCAGGTAGCTAAATTAACTCTGGACCCCCTTAATGATTTGGATGCTTATTTTTAGGGTTTCCTGAGATGAGCTTTATTAAATAAGATTATGGGTCTAGAGTAGTTCTTGCTCTTAGTGCTAGCTTAGCCTTACTATTTTTTTTTTAATATTTTTATTTATTTCTAGGAGAGAGAGAGAGAGACAGCGTGAGCAGGGGAGGGTCAGAGAGAGAGGGAGNCTTGTCTAATCGAAATGGAACGAGAATGTTCCGGAGCCACACGAGGAAAACAGAAACAGGTGAGAAGTTTAATTACAGATTTGATTTAACTCGCTATATCCAAGATATTAGCATTTTATTTTTTTTATTATTATTATTTTTTAATATTTTTATTTATTTCTAGGAGAGAGAGAGAGAGACAGCGTGAGCAGGGGAGGGTCAGAGAGAGAGGGAGTCACAGACTGAAACAGGCTCCAGGCTCCGAGCTGGCAGTCAGCACAGAGCCCGACGCGGGGCTCGAACCCACGAACCGCGAGATCATGACCTGAGCGAAAGTCGGACGTTTAACCGACTAAGCCACCCAGGCGCCCCTAGCTTAGCCTTACTATTAAGGTACGGCTCTGGGGTCTCTGTGGAATATCTCAAGTATTCATCAAACCCTTTCTACCCTATTTGGTTAAATATTGAATCCTCTGGAAGTTGAGGAATTGTTCAGCTTAAACGTCTCTGGTAGTTGTCTTTGCCCTACTTCATTGAGTTTCACTTTGCATATACGTAGGTGAGCATCTAGTTATTCACTCTATGACCTCCCTAAAGCAATGTCTAGAGCTCTTTCTGTGTACATCTCCTTTCTCAATGATATCATAACTAGAAAATATCAGCTGCCTCACCTGCCCAAACTTTTAGCTTAGGCTCCCCAATTCACTGAGATACTGTGCTTTGCTTGGGTACTGCTTTCCTGTACCATGGTCTGGCAAATGCCTCTAGAAAGAAAGCCTGGGAAATTGTATGGCCTTTAATTCCTTTCTCTTAGGGATTATATTCCTATACTGCCCTTCGTCCAATGTCTGAAGACATCTTTTTCATATATTTTTCCAGTTTTCTAATAGTTTTCAGCAGGAAGGCATGTCTAGTACATTATGATTGGATGAAGAATTTCCCTGCATAATTTTTTAAAACAACTTTATTGAGATTTAAAGCACCAATTCATCCATATGATTCAATGGTTTTTTAATATAGTCACAAGTATGTGCAACTGTTACTGCAGTCAATATTAGAACATGTTTATCACCTCAAAAAGAAATCCTGTACCCTTTTGATATTCGCCTTTTCCCCTTCATCTTCCCACCAGCCCTAAGCAACTACTAATCTCCTTTATATATCTATAGTTTTGCTGATGAACTTCCCAATGGAATATTATACGTGACCTTTTATGACTGGCTTTTTTCTTTTTTTTTACTTAGCATAATGTTTTTAAGGTTCATCCATGTTGTGCATATATTAGTATTTCATTACTTGTTATGGTCAGATAATATTCCATTGTATGGAAGTGCCACATTTTGTTTATCCATTCATGGAGAACTTTTTAAGGTATTAATTAGATATTTCTCCTCATGTTTTTCTTGTTGTCTCCATTCAAACAGTTATTAGGCTTTTTGGATTATTTCCTCAGAGGAATCATTTGGTAGGACAGAAAATATAGGTTCTACTTTTTAGAATTCTGGTTTTTGCTTTAAAACCTAACTAAATAGAAGGGGTGTGAGAAAGGGTGACTTTAGACTACAGGAGGAATGTGAAAGCCTCTCCTCATTCCCTCAATGCGCCCTGGAATGATACTGTGTTTCAGGAGAGGAATGTCTTTGCTGGTGATGTTAGACCACATGTGCGATACTGTGATTTATAAGAAATATATATTTGGTCAAGATGGTCATCTGAATGCCCAACATATATTTCTCATATGTATTTATTTGGTCTTTGTCTGTGGTTCCTGGCCCACAGCAACCAAAATGCTTGGGATTCCCTGAGTGATAAGAGCAAAATGCTTCAGATCCTTACAGGTGAAATGCTGTCTTTTTATTCCTAATAAATCCCTTTCCATCACAACTGGGTTTACGTTAATGAGGTTACTTTCAGAAAGCACCTAAGGATGGGGCCTGGTTGCCAGGGTAACCAACAATAAAGAGAGAGCTGGAACTTTTGAGTCTCACCCACCCCTTCCTGGGGGGGGGGGGAAGGAGTGGAGTTGAATCAATTACCAATGGCCAGTAATTTAATCAGTCATGCCCATGTAATGAAGCCTCCATAGAAACCCAAATGAAAGGTTTTGGAGAGCTGCTGGGTTGGTGAGCCAGGAAGTTTCCAGGTGTTAACACGCTGGGCTGCAACTCCATTTGGACCTTGCCCTGGGTATTTCTTCATCTGGCTGTTGAATCATATTCTTTCATATTGTTTAATATCCTTTGGAATAAATTGGTAATCTAATGAGTAAATGGGTTTTCTGAATTCTGTGAGCTGCTCTAGCTAGTTAATTGAACCCAAGAAGGGTGTCATGGGAACCTTTGATTTGTAAGCAGTTGGTTAGAAGCACAAGGGATACTCTGGACTTGGGATTGGCATCTGAAGTGGGGGGGGGGGCAGTCTTGTGGGATGGACTCCTCAACTTGAGGGATCTGAGTCTCCAGGTAGATAGTGTCAGAACTGAGTTGAGTTATAGGACACCTGGCTGGTGTCTGAGAATTCTTTGGATGAATGGCGGGAAAAACTCTCCCACATCTCAGAATTAGTGACCAGAATCATTAACAGGTATGAGATTTTCAGCCCCGTCAAAGGTTCCAGTTTCCCATACTGGGCCCAAAAGCCTCATAAAGTGACTGAAATAAACTATTTGCTTTAGCGGGGCCTGTGCGGAGGAGGACAGAAGAACAGAGGGGTGTCCCAACGCTGTGCACTGTGTGAAGCCCTGGAAAGTTAGCAGAAGCCTCAGGCACAGCCCCAAGAATGATTGCAGTTGAATTTCCTACCAAGTCCTAATGCCCGGGGGAGGGGACATTAAGTGGAGTGTACAGAAAATGAGATTTGTTGAATCTTGCACACCGATTTTAAACCCGAGATTAGGGTATATTCCACCTATTTGAATTCATTGACGTAAAAAATACTGTGCAAATGCTGAACAAATAAAATATGATTCAAAGTGTCAGGACAGCCTACTTAGAAAAACATTTTATATTCTGCCTTTATATGCCCCTCCTTAGTCTGTGAGTTTTCCAAAGTACAAAGTTTCTGTGTGACTCCTTTGCAGTTAAGTAGGCTTAATTATGCATCCTGACATTCTTTATCTTTTCTCCCAAAACAACTTAGACCAGAGCTTAAAGTTTGGTGAAACAAAATGCTTTTAATTTTATAATTTTATACTTGAGGCTGAACTGATTATCTCACAACCACAAAAAAAAGTCAACAAGTTAGGTAAAACACTGAAGGCAAATTAAAAAAAAAAAACGCAAACAGGCTTCCCCCGTTATTTATACCCGAGGATTGTGGCTCCGTCGATGACATAAGCAGCAAACTGGCCAGAGTCGCAAGAAATGAGCATGTGGGGGTGCTGGCACGCTCCGCAGTCTCCGCACGTGGGGCCCAGAGCTCACCCAGCGCTGGACTCAAGCGATCGCACTGAAGCGCTTATCTGGTTTCGACTGCGGGCGCGTCGGAAGAACGGCCGGGTCCTTCCTGACTGCTCCCCCGGTGCTCTAGCTGGGAAAACGCGTACCCGTCTGCGGGGGAAGCACAGGGGATCCGTCGGGAGCGGGCGCGACGGGGGGCGTGCCTGTTACACACACCCGCCCCCGCCGCGGCGGGGGGTACACTGCGCGTGTACTGAGTTGTGGGACGGAGAGGCAGGCGGCCCCGCCTCCTCTGCACAGCGCAGTGGCGGGGGGCTGCTCAGGCCCCGGCTCGGGCACAGCGCCAGGCCGGCGCTGCGCACACGTGCCCCAGGACGCACCCACCGGGCCCCCCACGTGCAGGGTGTCTGGTTTCGTGAGTCTGCCTCGGGGCCCAGGGCCCGGGATCTCTAACTACTGCCCTGCTGCGGGCCCACGTGCAGGGCGCGGGGAGCCAGCGCGTGCGCGGCGCGGGGAGCCAGCGCGTGCGCGGCGCGGGGAGCCAGCGCGTGCGCGGCGCGGGGAGCCAGCGCGTGCGCGGCGCGGGGAGCCAGCGCGTGCGCGGCGCGGGGAGCCAGCGCGTGCGCGGCGCGGGGAGCCAGCGCGTGGGCAGTTCAACCGCGGCGCCCAGCCCCCGGGGCTTTCCTTCCTCCCCTTACCACTCACAGACTCCGTCACCACCCAAGGTGGAAGTTTGACCTTGGTTTAGAACTACCCGAGTGGGGGCGCCGGGGGCGGCTCAGTCAGTTGAGCCTCCGGCTTCGGCTCAGGTCATGGTCTCACGTTCGCGGGTTCGAGCCCCGCGTCGGGCTCTGTGCTGACAGCTCAGCGCCTGGAGCTGCTTCAGATTCTGTGTCTCCCTCTCTCTCTGCCCCTCCCCTGCTCGCTCTCTCTCTCTCTCTCTCTCTGTCTCAGAAATAAAACATTAAACAAAAATTTAGAACTACCCGTGTTTCCCGTGTGGACCCATGGGTGCTCCGAGTGACTCTGGAGACAGGGTGTGTGTGTTGGGGGTGGGGACCTGCGGGTGTGGCAGGAAAACCCACAGGAAGGATTTCGGGGCCTTCAGAGGGCGCCCCTTCGGAGTCCGGGCGCTTCGTGCCAGCCACGCAAACAGCCAAAGACGGAAGAGCTGCTCTCCCTTCGCTTCCATGTTAAACGTTCTAACCCCGCAGGCCAGGAGGGCTGCAGCCCTGAGCAGCTACCACGCAGCCGCCCTTCTTCAGCGGGAGGCCTGGAGCGTTTTCAGGCGTCTCCCCGTTCAGATGGCCGCACTGAACCTTTTTTCTTCTTGGTTTTAATTCTTTTGTTTAATAATTTTCTTTTACATTTATTTTTGAGAGACAGAGAGAGAGCATGAATGAGGAAGAAGCGGAGAGAGAGGGAGACACAGAATCCGAAACAGGTTCGAGGCTCTGAGCTGTCAGCACAGAGCCAGACGCGGGGCTCGAACTCACGAACCGTGAGATCATGACCTGAGCCGAAGTGATTCCTGCATAAAGCACTTCATCCCTCAGTTTGACAGACAGACAGACGGATCCATTAACACTCCATCCTGCCTGTAATGACCCCAATAGCACGCAGTGCCGAAAAGGTAGAGACAGTGCAGCTCAGAGACGGTCACCAACCGGCTGGAGCTCCAGGCAGAGCTGGGACGCGGCCGCCCGTCTACCTGACTTCCGCATCTCTGCTCTGGAGCCGAACAGTGTGGCACTTTGGAACGGGACAGCCCGAGGCTCCGATCTGACCCCCACCCACTGCTAGTGCTATAATCTAAGGCAAGGGATAAATCTGCTGACACACCATTTCCTCCTCTGCAAAATGAGGATTCATTCAGTTAACCTGCCACTCGACAAGTGTTTAATAACCGTCTCCACGTGGTGGCTCCAAATATTCAGTGCGGTGAAGGCCAAGTAGTTAACAGTGGCCAGAATCGCAGTTTTATGTGCTCCGTAAATGTTGGTCCCATTTTGTCCGTACTTACAGTTACTGTGGGACAGATGGAAGAAGGAATGGCTCTTTCTGGTATGTATAGTTCTGCTTGGACTCGTTAGTCACTTAGCTCATTCAGTAAGGTCTGTATTTTGTCTACTATGTACAAGCATTCTTAGAATAAATTAGTAAAGCAAAAATCCTTCCTGTTACGGAGTTACATTCTAGCAATAGTGACACATAAATAAGCATGATAATAAGCACATAACACGAAGTTAATCGTGTGGTATCCAAGAGCGTACTAAAGAGCTATGAAGAAAGAAAAAGTAAACTGAATTCAGGGGTGGGGTTGTGAAGCAAGAAAGCGCTGAAGGTAGGCTCCATTAAGAAGGTGATATTTGGACAAAGACTTGAAGGAAGTGAAAGAAGTGACACGGATATATTTGCTTTCTGGCTATAAGTGCTGGCCAGTGCAAAGGCCCTGAGGCAAGAGCGAGCATTCCTGATATATTATGAGAAGAGCACAGAGGATGGAGTGGAATGAAGGAGGAAGAAGACTGGATGACACTAGGAAAGTAACGGGGTCCAGATCAACGAAGTCCTCTGTGGCCGTTGTAAGGCTTTTACGTCGAATGGGATAGATAACCCTTGCGGGATTTCGAGCAGAAAACTGGTGTGCTTGTGCAGATATAATTTCAAATGCATCACTTTGGCTGCTGTACGAGAGTCAACGGTAGCTGCTGCAGGACATCAGTTAAGCGGCTGTGGAAGGAGTGCAGCCAGGCGATGGTGGTCCGGACCAGGGTGTGGGTGAGGAGAGGTCTCTGAGCACAGTGTGGCGGCGGACCATCTGCTGGGTTAGAGGGATCAAGACCGAGCCGTTGGAGGCATGCGGTTGTTTTCAGGTGAAGGCTGCAGACGGAGCAGGCTTGGTGGGAGGGAAACCGGGGAGGTTTTGGACGTCGCTGCTGGCCTTGACTAGGCGAGCGTCAGTGGAGAGGAAGGACTGGAGGCTTAACGGAGGGGGCTTAGGAGAGACCGGGAGAAGGGGATTTGGAGACCATGGGGACAGGCGCTTCGACCGAGACCTGTCGCTGCAAAGGAGTGCAGTGCAGTGAAGCACACTCTGCGGGGTAATGTGTGGTCCAGAGCGAGTTGTCCTTTTCCAGACAACCTTTTGTGTGCTGGTGAGAACGATCTAATACAGAGGAGAGTGGAAAGTGGGGACGTAGGAGGGGCGCCTGGGTGGCTTAGTCGGTTAAGCGTCCGACTTTCGCTTAGGTCATGATCTCGCTGTTCGTGGGTTCGAGCCCCGCGTCGGGCTCTGTGCTGACTGCCAGCTCAGAGCCTGGAGCCTGCTTCAGATTCTGTATCCCCCTCTCTCTCTGACCCTCCCCTGCTCACGCTGTCTCTCTCTCTCTCTCCTAGAAATAAATAAAAATATTAAAAAAAAAAAAAAGAAGAAAGTGGGGACGTAGGAGATGAATGAAAGGGGCTCTTGGGGACACAAGAGCAAATGGAGCCAGAGGCTCGTGCCCTGGAGGGAGAGCCAGTGTGTGGATACAGGCGGGCAGGTAGCGGGAAGGTAGAGCCCGTGGGTGGGGCCAGCGGGCAGGTGAGGTGGGGGCCGGAGCCCCTGGATGCCCATTTCTGGGCTGAAGAAATCAAGGCCATCAGCTGGGACAGAGGATGGGAGAGATGTTAGCCAAATTTTTAAGACATCTGCTGTCCTTTGTTTTCTTTTTTTTTTTAATGTTTTATTTATTTCAGAGAGAGAGAGAGAGAGAGAGAGAATCTGAAACAGGCTCCAGGCTCCGAGCCAGCCCAGAGCCCAACGCAGGGCTCGAACCCACAGACCGTGAGATCATGACCTGAGCCGAAGTTGGTCGCTTAACCAACTGAGCCCCCCAGGCGCCCCTGTCCTTTGTTTTCTTGTCCTGGTTCATCTTCTCTTTCCCTTTGGTCACCTTTCAATTGCTGTTTCCTGAATATCTCCCGGGGGAGGGAAAGCACGGTGGTGGGCACAGCACGGGAAGAAGTAATGCATGTGTGTGCAAAAGAGACACAGCCATCAATCCAGAGAAACACAATCTGTGATATAAAAAGTAGACAATAAGGGGCCCCTGAGGGGCTCAGTCTGTTAAGTGAAACACTTGGTGAAACAAGTGAAACTCTTGGTTTCAGCTCAGGTCATGATCTCATGGTTCGTGGGATCGAGTCCCACGTCAGGCTCTGCGCTGTTGGTGCAGAGCCTGCTTGGGGTTCTCTCTCTCCCTCTCTCTCTGTCTCTGTCTCTATGTCTCTCTCCCTCCCTCTTTCTCAAATAAACTTAAAAAAATAGACAATAGAATTTTAAAACCCTACAACTTTCAACAAACATCTTGGCCGGAAAGGAGGGCCAGTTAGTCCCCACAAATACCACAAATGCCGCATGTTTGTATTACCTTTGTGTTTGACTTGTTCTCTGGATAGTTGGCAGAGAACTATCTGTCTCACATTACCCAGACATGGGTCACTTGTACCTAAGCATTGCATCTAGGGACCTCTTGGATGCATTTCTTTTTGAAGGAAGGGAAAATGAAATAACTTTTAACGGTTTTCGTGCCCGCCGTGGGCCAAGTTAACATCACACCCCCAATAAGGGCATGTAAGTTTTCTAAAAGTATACATTATTTGGAGTCAAAGACCACTTGTCCATTTTCAGTGGCATGCTGGGTATCTGTCAGAAGATCTTGAAAACGTGAGGATGTTAGATTGAAGGACGCTCTCCTTGAGGGATGGGAGACCAGGAATTGCTTCAGACCACACTTGCTCTAGGCCAAGAACATTAGTTTCATGAACCCAGTTGAGCCCTCCTGCTGTATGAGAACTACCTTACCTTTTTTAAAAAAATACATAATACTACAGGTAGTTTAAAAAATAAAAACTATGGTAAAATACAGGTAACATAAAATCTACCATCCAGTGATGTTTCAGTGTACAGTCCAGCGGCACCGAGTGCCTTCACCGGGCTGCGGGGGCATCACCAGGCTCCAGCTGCAGACCTCGCTCCATCTTCCCAGGCTGAAACTCCATACCCATTAAACACGGAGTCCGCATTCTCCCACCCCGGGCCCCTGCTAACCCCCACTCTCCCTTCTCTCTCTCTGGATTTCAGTACTGTAAGCACCTCATACCAGTGGAATCATACGGTACTTGTCTTTTTGTGTCTGGCCCCTTTCGCTCGGCTCAACAAGCACCTAACATTTATGTCCTTGTCCGTAGGAGGAGACTCGGCGCAGTGGCCTGCTTTACCTCACCCCTACTTACGTGGGGCACTGCGATCAACGGATTCGTCCTGGAAGACGACCTGGTGCAGCTGGCTGGGTAGAGGCAGCTGAGGGTGTTTTGTCTTCATCCTATGAGTGAACAGGTCATAACCTGGCTTTAGTTCACTGGACAAGGAAACGGAACAGAACAGACCAAGGTGCAAGGTAAAAGAAAACAAGTCTTCCTCACGTTTTAGAGCATGTTCATGTATTTAAAATCAAGTCGAGAACTGGTATTATCCAGACGCTCAACAAGGTGCTGCTTCTACAATAGGGTTGTGCTTGTGAACATTGCTTTATAGACAGCTCTCCTAACTGCCCTTCGCCAGGACGTGAACTAAACCCCAAGTGGCCGGGCAGCCCTCTGGCCTCCCAGAGCACCTCAGAGATGTGACGACGTGCATTTTAAAAATCTTCGTCTCAACTTCCTGTTCTAACAGCAAAGCCTTAACCTATACTGGATCAAGACTCTGAACAATGTCTATCGGGAAGGGTCAGCTCTAGCACAAGGCTTATTGTGAGACTGGAAACCCCAAGTTCAATGCTCTCTAAATTCCAAAGAGTGGGGTCATTGTGGGTAAACACAGTAGCGTAATTAGAGAAGTCTGTGGTTTCTTCTCTCTTTTTTTTTTTTCTCTCTATAAGCTGAAAGATGGGCTAAAAAAAATACCCATGTGGCCTGACCTCATCTGTTTTCTCGCTCCTAAGATGTCGTTAGGCCAGAGGGGCCTTCTGCTGTTTGGGGATTTGCCGTGTGTGATGAACTGTAGCTGCTTTCAACAGCCACAACAGGGCTTCTGTACCATGTCCTCCTGCGGGAAGAAGGTCTTCCGAGCCAGCTGCCCTTCCACGGCTCAGAGGAAGGTTTCTAGAATTGCCTGAAGCAGCAGCTCCTGGGTGATGGGGCCCAGAGGTGATTGATTGCACAGCGGGGGTGGCCTTCGGAATAGTTGGCCACTGGCTTCCCCCTCTGAATTTGCCTCTAGAAGGTTACCCACCGATAATGTCCAAAACCAGGTTTTTAAAAAAATTAAGTGTAAAAAAAAAGGTGGAAATTTTCCAACGTAGTTAAGAGAGTCAGATTAGAATTTTACTTTTGCTCGTGTATCTAGGAGCTGAAGAGCATTTGGCTCTGGGCTTTCCAGAATCCATTTACTCATTTGCATTCCCTTCTCCTTCTCTCTCTCTCTCCTTCCCTCCCTTTTCCTTTCCTTCTCTGTTTGTCTCTGTTACAATTGGCACAGATAAAACATTTACATGGTTAAAACTTTAAAGAGAAAATACAAAAGGTACAGAATAATCATTCTGCTTTTCTTTCCCCATCTTCCTGGTTCCTCATTG
The DNA here is from genome assembly GCF_003009895.1 of Hyaena hyaena. NCBI lineage: Eukaryota > Metazoa > Chordata > Mammalia > Carnivora > Hyaenidae > Hyaena > Hyaena hyaena. The sequence goes on along the minus strand of NW_024080643.1, from coordinate 4,038,085 downwards.
GTCATCACTTGTAGTGCTTTCTTAGATAATTTTGCAGAGATGCTTTCTAAGAAAAAGTGCTCATATATTATTATCCTGGCCCTTTTGCACTAAAGGTTGCATAGTGTACACAGCTTCTGACATATGACTTTTTCTGTTAATTTATCCTGGATTCATTTGTATCTCAGTACCCAGGAGCTTCCTAACTCGTTTTCACAGCTCAGGAGTATTTTAGCATGAGAACATACCACAGCTATCTATGGGTGTTCCCAAGTGTTTGCTGTTCCAAATACTGTTGCAATCGCTAACATTGGTATGTATGCGAGTATTTTCAGGATGAGAAGGGGGTGGTATATTCCCAGAAGTGGAATTACTGATTTAAAGGCCATATGCAAATATATTTCTGATAGATATTGCCAAATTAACTGCCATAATTCTTTACTTCCCCATACTTTCACCAACCAAGCGTGGCCAATGAGGACAGATGAGAAATATCCTTCCTGTGTACTGCGCATTTTCATTTCTTACTATGAGTAAAGTTGAGAGTATTTCAATGCGCTTAAGAATCTTTAGTATTTCCTTTTATTTCCTTGTCTGTGAACTGTTTTGTGAACATAATTTTGTCTATTTGAGTGCTCTCTCTTTTCTTTCTGAGAGGCTGGGCTAGAGGTTTGTCAATTTTGTTTATTTTTTCCAAAAAACCACCTCGGTTTCATTGATCTAGTCGGCTGCTTCTTTGGTTTCTATATTGTTTATTTCTGCCCTGATTTTTATTATTTCTCTTCTCCTACTGGGTTGGGGGTGCTCTTGTTGCTCTGACTCTAGTTCCTTTAGGTGAGCTGTTAGATTTTGTACTTGTGCATTTTCTAATTTCTTCAAATAGGCCTGGAGAGCAGTGTGCTTTCCTCTTAGGACTCCCTTTGCCACATCCCGTGGAGTTTGGATTGTAGTATTTTCATTTTCATTTGTTTCCATATATTTTTAAATTTCTTCTCTTATTGCCTGATTGGCCCATTTATTCTTTAGTAGGGTGTTCTTTAACCTCCGTGTTTTTGGAGGTTTTCCAGACTTCTTCCTGTGATTGATTTCAAGTTTCATAGCATTGTGATCTGAAAGTGTGCATGGTATGATCTCAATTCTTTTATATTTATTCAGGCCTGCTTTATGTCCCAGTATGTGATCTGTGTTGGAGAATGTGCCATGCATACTTGAGAAGAAAGTGAATTACCTGGCCTCAGGATGTAGAATTCTAAATATAGCTGTCAAATCCATCTGGTCCAATGTGTCATTCAAGTCCATTGTTTCTTTAGTGATTTTCTGTCTAGTTGCTCTATCCATTGCTGTAAGTGGAGTATTAAAATCCCCTGCTATTAGCACATTCTTGTCCATAAGATTGTTTCTGTTTTGTGATTGTTTTATATATTTAGGTGCTCCCATATTTGATGCATAGTCATTTATAATTGTTAGCTCTTCCTGATGGTTAGAGCCTGTAATAATTATATAATGCCCTTTTTCATCCCTTGTTACTGTCTTTACTTTAAAGTCCAGTTTGTCTGATATAAGTATAGCTACTCCAGCTTTCTTTTGACTTCCAGTAGCATGATAGATATTTCTCCATCCCCTTACTTTCAGTCTGAAGGTGTCTACCAGTCTAATATGAGTTTCTTGTAGACAGCAAATAGATGGATTTTGTTTTTTATCCATTCTGCTACCCTATGTCTTTTGATTGGGGCATTTAGTCCATTTACATTCAGTGTTATTATTGAAAAATATGGGTTTAGAGTCATCGTGTCCTTTGTGGGATTCATGCTTGCGGTGGTGTCTCTGGCACTTTGTGTTCCTTGCAACATTTCCCTCATAGAGTCCCCCTCAGGATTTCTTGTAGGGCTGGTTTAGTGGTGACAAATTCTTTCAATTTTTATTTATTTGGAAAGACTTTTATCTCTCCTTCTATTCTTAATGACAGGCTTGCTGGATAGAGAATTCTTGGGTACATATTTTTCTGTTCATCACATTGAAGATCTCCTGCCATTCCTTTCTGGCCTGCCAAGTTTCAGTAGATACGTCTGTCACCACTCTGATAGGTTTCCCTTGTATGTGAGGGCCCTTTTCTCCCTAGCTGCTCTCAGAATTCTCTCTTTGTCCTTATATTTTGCCAGTTTCACTATGATATGTTGTGTAGATGATTGATTCACATTACATCTAAGGAGAGTTCTCTGTGCCTCTTGGATTTCAAGATCTGTTTCCTTCCCCAGATTGGTGAAGTTCTCTGCTTCAGCACCTTTCCCTCTCTCTTCCTCTTCTGGAACTCCTATGATATGGATATTATTCCATTTGATTGTGTCGCTGAGCTCTTGAACTCTCCTTTCATGTTCCTGGATCAGTTTATCTCTATTTTCCTCAGCTTCCTCTTTTTATATAATTGTGTCTTCTAAATCACTTATTCTCCTTTCTGCTTCTTCAGTCCGTGCATTGGATGCCTCCATTTTATTTTGCATCTCATTTATTGCATTTTTTAATTCATCACAACTATTTTTAAGCTCCATAGTCTTTGTAGCAATAGTTTCTCTGGTGTCTTCCATGCTTTTTCAAGCCCACTTTTTCAAGTGATTAATTTTCTGACTGTTGTTCTAAATTCTTGTTCAGTTATGTCGCTTACATCTGTTTTGAGCAGTTCTTCAGCTGTCATTTCTTCCTGGAATTTCTTTGGAGGAGAAGTCTTCTGTTTCGTCATTTTGGTTAGCTTTCTGTCCCTTGTTAGTTTTAAAAGCTTGTTATGCACTCTGCACCTGTGAGCGCTGCTGTATCAAAGAAGGCTCTTTGACTGTCCAGGGCCTGTCCATTCAGAAAGAGTTCTTTGAATGGTGTCTCTCGGTCTCCCGTTGAGACCCTGGTTATTTTATTTTCCTATTCATAGCGGTACTTGGGACTCTCCACCATGTGTACTTTGGCTTGTTCCTTGAGGTAGCCACTATAAGGTTTTTTCAGCAGACTCTGTCTCCTTTTTCTCCCTAACTCCTGGATTCTGTAAGGGTTCCTGTGGCTTCAGGCCTTCTCCGTTTGAGAGATGGGGGCGAGTGTGATGTACAGAGCTCCCTACTTCTCCGCCATCGTGCCTCTTTCCACCATTACATTTTGATAAGAAGTGCATGGACTCTAAAAATGGCATTGGGTAATATGTAGATTTTAACGTTAACTCTTGTGACCTGTGAACACAGGATATCTTTCCATTTCTTTGTGCCCACTTTAATTTCTTTCATCAGTGTGGTCTAGATTTTGTTATTAGGTCTTTCACTTCCTTGGTTAAATGTTCCTATTTATTTTATTGTTTTTGATGCTATTGTAAATGGGATTGTCTTCTTTATTTTCACATAGTTTATTGGTAGTGTATAGACATGCAGCTGATTTTTGTATATTGATTTTGTATTCTGCAATTTCCCTGAATTTGTTTATTCTAATAGTATTTTGGTGGCTTCTTAAGGATTTGCTATCTCCAAGCTCATATCATCAGCAAACAGAGACAGTTTTACCTCTTCCTTTCCAATTTGCATGCTTTTTTTTTTTTCTTGCCTAATTACTCTGCTGTCTAGGACTTTCAGTGCACTGTTGAATAGGAGTGGTGAGAGTGGGCATCCTTGCTTTTTTGTGTGATTTTAGAGAAAAAGCTTTCAACCTTTTACCATGGAGCATGATGTTACTCGTGGGTTTGTCATATATGGTCTTTATTCTGCTGAGTTGTGTTTCTTCTATATTCAGTTTGTTGAGAGCTCTTAACATGAAAGAATGTTGAATTTTGTCAAATGCTTTCTCTGCATCTATTGAAATAATCATGATTTTTGTCTTTTATTCTATTAATGTGGTGCGTCACATCTATTGATTTGTGGATGGTGAACCATTTTTGCATTCCTATAATAAATCCCACTTGATCATGATATGTGGGCATCTTAACGTGGGTTAGGTAGTATTTTTTGAAAATTTTTGCATTTATATTCAACAGGTATATTGGCCTTTAGTTCTCTTGTAGTATCTTACCTGGCTTTGGTATCAGGGCAATGCTGGCCTGGTGAAAGGAGTTTGGAAGTGCTTCTTCCACTTCTATTTTTTTGGAAGAGTTTGAAAGGGATTGGTAAATGCTCTGTAGATTTCACCAGTGAAGCCATCTAGTCCTGGACTTTTACTTGTAGCAGCTTTTTCATTACTGATTAAATTGCCTTTTTTGAGTCTATTGAAATTTTCTTCATTTTTTAAAAAGTGAGCTATAATTGACTTATAACATTTAGTTTCACTTGTACAGCATAATGATATGTATAATCACCACAAGTCTAGTTAGCATCCATCACCATACGTAGGTACAGTTTTTTTTTTTTCTGGTGATGAGTACTTTTAAGTTATACTATCTTACTATTTTTAAATAGTACTATTAACTATAGTCACCATGTTGTACATTACATCCCCATGACTTATTTATTTTATAAATGTAAGTTTTCACCTTTGACCCTCATCACCAATTTCACCCTGCCCCCATCCCTACCTCTGGCAGCCACCAATCTGTTCTCGGTATCCATGAGTTTGGTGTTATGTTTTGTTTAGACTGTACATATAATTGACTATTTGTCTTTCTCTATCTGACTTATTTCATTTAACATAATGCCCTCAGGGTCCATCCATGTTGTCACTAACGGTAAAGTTTCCTTCTTTATTATAATTGAATAGTTTTCCGTTTTACATACATATATAAAATGTGTATATATGTATACGTATATGTGTATATGTATATGTGTATACATGTACACACACACACACACACACACACATATATATATATATATACACACACACCTTTTCTTTATTCATCCAGTGATGGACATACATTTAGATTGTTTCAATATCTTGGCTATTGTAAATAATGCTACAATGAACATGGGGGGGGGTGCGCAGATATTTCTTTAACATAGTGATTTTGTTTCCAAAAGTGGAATTTCTGAATCACATGGTGTATCTAATTTTAATTTTTTGAGGAACCTCCATACTGTTTTCCATAGTGGCTATACTATGTTTCATTCCCAACAACAGTGCATAGGGTTTCCTTATTTCCACATCTTGCCAATCCTTGTTATTTCTTGCCTTTTTGATAATAGCTGTTCTAACAGGTGTGAGGTGATATATCATTGTGGTTTTGATTTGCCTTTCCCTGATGATTAGTGACATTGAGCACCTTTCCACATACCTGTTGGTCATCTGTATGTCTTTGGGAAAATGTCTATTCAGATCTTCTGATAGTTTTTTAAATTGGATTGTTCAAGTTTTGCTATTGAGTTATATGAGTTCTTCATATATTTTGGATATTACTCCTTTATCAGATAGGATTTGCAAACATTTTTTTCCCATTCTTTAGGTTGCTGTTTCATTTTGTTGATGCTTTCCTTTGCTACGCAGGAGCTTCCTTGTTTTCTGTAGTCCTACTTGTTTGTTTTTGTTATTGTTGCCTTTGATTTTGGTGTCAAATCAATAAATATCACTAAGACCAGTATCAAGGAGCGTACCTTTTCTGTTTTATTCTAAGAGTTTTATGGTTTTAGGTCTTACAGTCTTTAATCCAGTTTGAGTTAGTTTTTGTGTATGGTGAAGATAGTGGTCCAGTTTCATTCTTTTGTATGTCGTTGTCCAGTTTTCCCAACACGTTTATTGAAGATAAATGTATATTTTTGGTGCCTATATTGTAAACTAACCAACCACATAGGTGTGGGGTGTTGCTAGACTCTCTATTATGTTTTATTGATCTGTGTTTTTTTATGCCGTATCATAGTGTTTTGCTTACTATAGCTTTATAATGTAGTTTAAAATCAGAAATGTGATGCCTCCAGCTTTGTTGTTCTTTTTCAAGATTGCTATGGTTATTCAGGGTCTTTTGTTATTCCATACAAATTTTTGGATTGTTCTAATACTGTGAAAAATGCCATTGGAATTTTGATAAGGATTGCATTGGATCTGTAGTTTGCTTTAAGTAATATGCACATTTTAACAATATTAATTCTTCTAATCCATAACCATAGAATATTTTTCCATTTGTTTGTGTCCTCCTTCATTTCTTTCATCAGTGTCTTACGGTTTTCAATTTATAGTTCTTTGCCTCCTTGGTTAAATTTATTCTTAGTTATTTTTATGTAATTACTCTATTTAATACGATTATGAATGGGATTGCTTTCTTAATTTATCTTTCAGATAGTTTGTTATTCGTGTTTATTTTTTTAAATTTTTTAATGTTTTATTTATTTTTGAAAGAGAGAGAGAGACTATGTGTGTGTGTCATAGATAGAGGGAGATACAGAATCCAAAGACAGGCTCTAGGCTCTGAGCTAGCTGTCAGCACAGAGCCTGACATGGGGCTCGAACACACGAACCATGAGATCATGACTTGAGCCAAAGTCGGACGCTTAACCAATTGAGCCACCCAGGCACCCCGTTATTCATGTTTAGAAACACAACTAATTAGGGATGCCTGGGTGGCTCAGTTGGTTAAGTGTATGACTTAGGCTCAAGTCATGATCTCGTGGTTTTTGAGTTCGAACCCCGCATCAGGCTCTGTGCTGACAGCTCAGAGTGTGGAGCTTTCTTTGGGTTCTGTGTCTCTCTCTGCCACTCCCCTACTCATGCTTTCTCTCTCTCTTTCTCTCTCTCTCAAAAGTAAATAAACATATAAAAATTAAAAAAGAAATACAGCTAATTTTAATATATTGATTTTGTATCCCGTGATACAAATTACTGAATTTACGTCAACAGTTTTTTGATGGAGTGTTTAAGGTTTTCTGTATATAATATCATGTCATCTGCATATAGTGACAGTTTTACTTCTTCCTTTCCAATCTGAATGAACTCCCTCCCCTACTTTTGTTTTGCTTTCTTGCTCTGGTTACGACGTACAATACTATATTGAATAAAAGTGGTAGGAGTGGGCTTCCTTATCATGTTCCTGATCTTGGAGGCAGGGGTTTCAGCTTTTCACTGCTGAGTATGTTAGCTGTGGGCTTGTCATATGTTGAGACCTTGTCATACGTTGTCATAGCTGTGGCCTTTATTATGTTGAGGTACATTCCCCCATACCCAATTTGGTGAGAGTTTTTATCATGAAAGGATGTTGAATTTCATCAAGTGCTTTCTCTATATTTATTAAGATAAGCATATGGTTTTTATCCTTCATTTTGTTACTGTGATGTACCACATTGATTAATTTGTTGCTGTTGACCCATTATTGCATCCTTGAAATAAATCCCTCTTGATCATGGTGTATGATCCTTTTAAATTATTGTTGAATTTGGTTTGCTGATATTTTGTTGAGAATTTTGTATGTATGTTCATCAGGGATCTTGGCCTATAATTTTTGTTTCTGGTACTATCCTTCTCTGGTTTGGTATCAGAGTAGTGAAGATCTTGTAAAATGTTCTCTTTTCTTCAGTTTTTTGGATGAGTTTGGTAAGGATTAGTATCAGTTCTTCTTTTAATGTTGGTAGAATTTACCAGTGAAGCCTGGTCCTGGACTTTTGTTTATTGGGAGGTCTTTGATTATTGATTCGGTTTTCTTAATGGTAATTGGTTTGTTCATATTTTCTATTTCTTCATGATTCATCTTGGTAGACTGTATTTGTTTCTAAAATTTACCAAGAAAAAAAAATTTACCCATTTCTTCCAAGTTGTCCAATTGTTGGTATGATCATAGTAGTGCTTCATGGTCCTCAGTATGTCTGTGGTATCAACTGTAATGTCTTTCTTTTTTCTTTTTCAAATTTCTTTTTATTTTTCAACATGACCTTAACTTTAAAAGGCATCAGGGTACAAACACCATAAAGTCATTCATTAAAATATTTAGTTGAACTGATGGCAGTATAATACAGTGTATTTCATATGGCTTCTTCATCTTGGCAAGGCAACTAATCAGGCAGGGGTTTTTTCTTTCTCAAATTTTTATTTAAATTCCAGTTAGTTAACATACAGCATAATATTAGTTTCAGGTATAGAATTTCTGATTTGAATTCTCTCTCTTTTTCTCTTCATGAGTCCAACCAAAAGTTTGTTTGTTTTTTGAAAAACACAGCTGTTTTTGTTTTCCTTCCTAAAATAGTTTATTGTCAAGTTGGTTTAAATATAACACCCAACGCTCATCCTAACAAGTGCCCTGTTAATGGATCCTTTTCTATTGTGTTTTTATCTCTATTTCATTTATTTCTGCTCTGACCTGTGTTATTTCCTTTCTTCTGCTAAGTTTAGGCTTAGTTCTTCTTTTTCTGGTTACTTAAAGGGTAACGTCAGATTGTTTGAGACGTCTTTTGTATCTTAACGTTGTCAATTATTGCAATGAACTTCCCTCTGTAGAGTTGCCTTTGCTGCACCCCTTAAGTTTAGTATGTTGTCTTCCCATTTCCATTTGTTTTCAGACGTGTTTTTATTTCTTTTTTTATTTCTCTTTTGACCCATTGCTTGTTAATAGAATATTGTTTAATCTCTACAAATTGTGAATTTTCTAGTTTTCTTCTTGTAATTGATTTCCAGTTTCATAGCATTGTGGTTGGAAAAGATGCTGATATGATTTCAGTCTTCTTAAATACATTAAGACTTGTTTGGGGAGCTTAATGTATGATCTGTCTTCGAGGTTGTTCGATGCACTTGAGAAGAATGGATATTCTCTTGCTTTGAGATGGAATGTTCTATGTGTATTTTTTAAGTCCCTCATCTAACAAGACATTTAAGGTCAATGTTTCCTTGTTGATTTTCTGTCTAGGAGATCTATCCACTGATGAAATAGTAGGGTATTAGAGTAGTCCCCTACTATTATAGTGTTGCTGTCTATTTCATCTTTTGGGTTTGTTAATATTTGCTTTATATATTTAGTACTTCTATGTTGGGTGCATAAATATTTACAAATGTTATATCCTTTTTTTTGCATTAACCCTTTTTTCATTATGTAATGCCTTTCTTTGTCTCTTGTTTTTATTTTAAAGTCTATTTTGGGGCGCCTGGGTGGCTCAGTTGGTTGAGCGTCCGAGTTCAGCTCAGGTCATGATCTCTCAGTTTGTGAGTTCGAGCCCCACATTGGGCTCTGTGCTGACAGCTCAGAGCCTGAAGCCTGCTTCGGATTCTGTGTCTCCCTCTCTCTCTGTACCTCCCTCACTCTCACTCCGTGTCTCTCTCTCTGAAAAATAAACATTTAAAAAAATTTTTAAATAAAATAAAGTCAATTTTTTCTAAATATAGCTACCCTAGATTTCTTTTGGTTTCAATTTGCATAGAATATTATTTTCCATCCCTTCACCTTCAGTCGCAGTCCTTACATCTGAAGTGAGTCACCTGTAGACAACATATAGATGAGTCTAGTTTTTTAAATCTATTCAGCCACTCTATTTCTTTTAATTGGATAATTTAGTCCATTTATGTTTAAAGTAATTACTCATAGGTATAGGCATACCTCAGTGGTACTGCAGGTTGGTTCCAGACTACCACAATAAAGCTAATATTGCAATAAACCAAGTCAAATGGATTTTTTGTTTTTCCCAGTGCATATAAAAGTTGTTTATACTATATTATAGTCTAAGTGCGTTATTGCATTATGCCTTAAAAAATGTATATACCTTAATCAAAAAGTAATCTACTGCTTAACCAACTGAGCCACTCAGGTCCCCCCTTCAAAAGTAATTTATTGGGGCGCCTGGGTGGCTTAGTCGGTTAAGCGTCCGACTTTCGCTTAGGTCCTGATCTCGCGGTTTGTGAGTTCGAGCCCCGCGTCAGGCTCTGTGCTGACTGCCAGCTTAGAGACTGGAGCCTGTTTCAGTCTGTGACTCCCTCTCTCTCTGACCCTCCCCTGCTCACGTGGTCTCTCTCTCTCTCTCCTAGAAATAAATAAAACATTTAATTTATTGCTACTGAATGCTTACCATCACCTGAACATTCATCAAGTTATAATCACTGTTGACAGATCACCAAAAAATTTTAAATAATAATGAAAATATTTGCAATATTGTGCAAATTACCAAAATGTGACATAGAGACATGAAGTAAGCAAATGCTATTGGAAAAATGGTGCCAACAGACTTGAGCACATAGGATTGCCATAAAACCTCAATTTGTAAAAAGAAAAAGGGGAGGAAGGAAAGCAGTATCTGTGAAGTGCAATAAAGCAAAGCACAATAAAACAAATTGTGCCTATGTGTATTTAATTGCCATTTTGTTTGTGGTTTCTTGGCTGTTTAGTAATTCTGTTGTCTTTTATTTCTTGCTCTCTTTTGTGATTTGATGATTTTTCTGTAGTGATATGGTAAGATGCCTTTTTCTGTATTTTTTTTTTTTTTTGGTGTCTGTATTTACTATAGTTCTTTGCTCAGCGTAAGCCATGAAGCTTACATACAATGATTTATGTTTTTAACAGTCTATTTTAACCTGATAACATCTGAAGTTCAAATGTATTCTAAAGGTCTGCATTTCTACTTCCCCCACCACTCTTTGTTTTGGATGTCACAATTTACTTTTTTTTCTTGTGTATCTATTAACAAATGCTTGTAATTATAGTTATTTTTTTTACTGCTTTTGCCTTTTAACCTTCATATTGATTTATCTATCACCTTTTACATCATTAGATTATTCTGAATTTCACTATAGGTTTACCTTTACCAACGAGATTTATACTTTTTCATGGTTTGCTGTTACTGATGAGCGTCCTCTTGTTTCAGCTTAAAGAAGTCTCTCCAACATTTCTTGTAAGGCCAGGCCATTGGTGATAAACTCCTGTAGCTTTTGTTTGTCTGGAAAACTCTTTATCTCTCCCCTTCAGTTCCAGTTAGATACAGTATTCTTGGCTGGTTGCTGCTTTCCCTTCAGCACTTTGAATACAGATCCGACCCTCTCTTGGCCAATAAGGTTTATGATGAGAAATCCATTGATGGCATTCCCCTGTGCGTGACAAGCTTCTTTCCTTTTGCTGCTTTCAAGATTCTTTGTCTTTGATTTTTGACAGTTTTGTTATAACGTATGTTGGTGAAATCTTCTTTGGGTTATACTTGATGGAGATCAGTTAGCATCATGCACCTGGATGTGTAGACACATACTTTAAAGTCTCTTGGGTAAATACCTGGAAATGGAACTGTTGGGACATGGGATAAGCATTTCTTTAAACTGATTAGAAATGGCCAGTTGTCCAGATTCATTTTTTAAGATCTGTACGTGCTCTCCATCCATGCCCACACTTGGTACTGTCAGTGCTGAGTACTCAGGCGGTGCCAAATATGTGGGTGTTGATTAATCACCTCATGCATTTATTTTATATTTGCCCACTTACAATTTTGCTTCTCCTTAAGTTAAAAAAAAAATGTGTTTGGGCCTCTTTATTCAGGTCACATCACCAGTTGCTTTTGACCCTTTCCTTCTCGGTTAACAAAGTACTCCAAATAGAGCAGCCATTCAATACAGATACAGACTGATTCTTTGCCTTATAATTCCTGTACACATATTCCAGATTCAGAGAAGGCTCAAACAAAACTCCAGGACAAGCCTCATGAAAGTGCCTGGGTAGAAGTCTGTCATTAGAGAGAAGGAGCGTGGGACTTGTACTCAGGGGAACACCCAGGTTATGTCAGACAACTAGAACTCATCTCTCCCTAGAGATACCTTACGTACAGGGATAAAGAATATTAACACACATTAATTCCTAGCATTTGGCCTACTCTTGACTCAAGGCCATCAGATCAGCACCAGTGGGAAGAGGCAGAAACTGTGAAAGCAAACCCCCTAATCCGGTGTCGTCTTCCCAGGCGGCAGGAGAAGGGGAGCCATTCAGGAAGAAGCCCTGGCCCTTTTCTCTGGCTGTGCCCTCCCCTGACCTCCCATACCCACAGCTTTCTCTAGGGGGAAGGACACAGAGAGAGGAGCTGCTTTCCCTGCACGTCTAAACCTTTCTGCAAGAATCTGCAAGGGAAAGTGGCAGAAATTAGCAGACTCCTTGGCCCAGCACTGGGATCTGAGTGTCTGTCCACCAACCACCAGAAGTTAAAATAAAGCTAGCATGCATAAGCTTGAGGCACCATCTGTGAGAACAATAGCAAGGGAGGCTGTGAAAAGAATACAGCTTTCTTTAAAAATATGTGTGGTGAAATGGAAACATGGTTTTCCAAAATGAGTCATTTAAAAAAAACAAAAAAAAAAAAACTTTTAGTGACCAGACATTAGAAGAGAAAGCCATCAGGGTTGTCAAATGGAGTGTGTGTGTGTGCGGGGACTATGTGTACAGCACTGTAAACCACTAAAATGATCTTGTCTTTCTCTGAGTGAGAGAGTGAGAGGGGAGGTCACAGGAAGTTAGAGAGCAGCGCGTGACATGGTCAAATTCACCCTGCCGCAGCCTCCTCCCTCTGACTGCTCTGGGGAGGGGGGGGTGCAGAAGCAGAGACACCTGTTAAGAGGCTTCTGCAATAATCCAGGAGAAAGATGATAGGGGCTGGGCCGGTTTCAAGAAGGCACAGGTTGTGAGTAGTGACCAAATTCTCACGTGTTTTTTTTTTTTCTCAAAGTAGGAACAATAATATTTTCTGAAACAATGTGTGTGTGTGGGGAGGGGGGGATAGGAGAAAGAAGATGTGAGAATGACTTCGAGACTTTTGGCCTGAGAAACTGGAAGAACGAAGTTGCCATCCACTGTAAGGAGGACCTCAGGGGAAGCTGGCATGGCTGGGGGCGTGAAGGTCAAGAAGCCTGTTGACATGCGCTTAATACACTTGCGGGATCAGGGTGAGCATGGAAGTACACGGGAGGGAAGGGTGGAAAGAAGAACACGAAGTCAGGTGTTCAGCAAAAGTCAGGACAAAGGGAATAGGCTCACCCCTTCTCAGACACTGTTGGAAGATGAAGCCCTTGAACTTTGCCACTTTCCATCTCACGAACCTCTTCCAGGAGCGTCCTGTTGCAGGTGTTTGTAATCCTGTGCTATGCGGGAAGGATGAAAAGAAGCCATGAGCTTTACAGAGTGGAAGCAGCAGTTTCACCCCCGTGGGATAGCTGGACGTCCCTTGCCCACAGGCTGGGGACGAGGGGTAGCTGGACGTCCCTTGCCCACAGGCTGGGGGACCAGGTGTAGCTGGACGTCCCTTGCCCACAGGCTGGGGGATGAGGGGCACTGCGTTGTGCCCAGTCTCCAAGTGAACCCCGCCTCTTGCCTTCCTAGCAGCGATGGCGCATTACCAGAGGGGGTGCTGGACAGAGCTGGGCAGTGCCAGTTAGCGGACGGCCACTCTGAGCATGGACGGCGGGCCCTGACCCTGGAGTAGTCGATCTGCATGAATTTAGCCAGACGGATGAAGGTTCATAGGACTGAGCCATGAGGCTGTAGGACTTTCTCTACCACGGTCACTAGTTCAGGACCTTGATTCTTACATTTTCAGCTGTGTTACCTCCGAGCCCCACTTCAACCGGAGTGTCCTGTGCCGCTCATAGCACCCCTAATGGCAGAGTGGGCGTGTCCTGTCAGTACCTGGTGACAGGTGTGCATACCTGACTTGAAACATACAAGGCAATGCTCTCCCTTTCCTTGGCAACCAGTTTTCATTAGGGTCCCTGTATTCATGCCCTCATCATTCATCCACTCACGTATTCTTTAAATTTTTCTGAGCCACCATTAGGTGTCAAAGCAAAAATAGACATTATTTCTACTTTCTCTTTTTTTAAATTTTTTAAAATGTTTGTTTATTTTTGAGAGAGAGACAGCACATGAGCAGGGGAGGAGCAGCAGAGAGAGAGAGGGAGACAAGAATCCGAAGCAGGCTCCAGGCTCCAAGCTGTCAGCACAGAGCCCAATGTGGGGCTCGAACTCAGAAACTGTGAGATTGTGACTTGAGCCAAAGTTGGATGCTTAACCGAGTAAGCCATCCAGACACCTCTGTTTCTACTTTCATAACGCTTCCAATGTATACAGAGAGACAGACAGCAGACGAGTGAACTGATGAGCCATGTCAGAGGGAAACAGGTGTGATGGAAAGGACTCCACATGGCGCCATTACAGAAAGAGGCAGAGGTAGAGGCCTGGCAAGGGTATTATGGAAGGCTCTTCTGGCGAAGTGGCATTTGAGCTGGACTACACGAGAAGCCAGCTAATGCCGGAGGCTGTGGGAGAGTGTTCTGGACAGAGGAAACCCCTACAGGAAGCTCCTGCAGTGGGAAGGGCATAGTGAGCATGCTCTGAGGGAGGGGAGGGACGGGGCTGGGCGGGCCATCTGTGGCCTTGCTAGGGGTCTGGCAGGTGCTCAGAAGTGACACAGAGGAAAGCTAACGGGCTTCTGACATCCCCAGACAAGTACAACAAAAAGGTGCAAAGCGTAGGCGGGTAGTAAGACTTGGTGGTTCATAGATTTTAGGCGGCTGAGACAGACAGAAGACTGGGTGATTGGGAGAGATTATTAGAGAGGTCAGTGGTCAAGTTGTAGAACAAAAAACGGCCAAGAATGTGATGTCACGTACATTAAAATTGCGTTATAAAAGCATTAACAAGCAGGTGGGCCAGTGGGTTAAGCCCCGACTTCGGCTCAGGCCATGGTCTTCCGGTTCCTGAGTTCTAGTCCTGTGTCTGGCTCTGTGCTGCTGGCTCGGAGCCTGGAGCCTGCTTTGGATTTTGTGCTGTGTAAGTCAAAGAGAGTGTGTTAGTAGTGTATACAGTCTTTTAAAATCCAAATCACATGTATATTTGGATTATTTCACATTTTTACTTAATTTTCATGTAAGTATCTTCCTGGGATTATGCCAAGAATTTAAAAATCATTTTTTTTAATGTTTTATTTTTTCTGAGAGAGAGAGAGGAAGAGAGAGGCAGTGTGAGCAGGGGAGGGTCAAAGAGAGAAGGAGATACAGAATCAGAGAAGCAGGCTCCAGGCTCTGAGCTGTCAGCACAGAGCCCAACGCAGGACTCGAACCCACGAACTGTGAGATCATGACCTGAGCCGAAGTCGGATGCTTAACCGACTGAGCCACCCAGGCACCCCAATGCTAAGAATTTTAAAACTTTTTTTAAATGTTCATTTATTTATTTTGAGAGAGAGAGAGAGAGAGAGAACACAAGCAAGGGGAGGGGCAGAAAGAGAGAGGGGGAGAGAATCCCAAGCAGGCTCTGCACCCCCAAAGCAGAGTCCACACAGGGCTTATCTCACCAACCGTGACATCATGAGCTGAGCTGAAATCAAGAGTCAGATGCTTAACCAAGTGAGCCATCTAGGCGCCCCATTTGTACCAAGATTTTTTTAAATGTTTATTATTGAGACAGAGAGAAACAGAGCACGAATGGGGGAGGGGCAGAGAGAGAGAGGGACTCACAGAGTCAGAAGCAGGCGCCAGGCTCCGAGCTGTCAGCACAGAGCCTGACGTGGGGCTCCAACCCACAAACTGTGAGATCATGACCTGAGCCGAAGCCCGACGCTCAGTCGACTGAGCCACCCAGGCGCCCCTGTACCAAGATTTTGAAATCGTTCTGGATCACAGAATATTTTATAAGCAGGACACATAAGTAGACTAGTAAAGGAAATAGGTATGGTTGAGGTTAAACACAAAACAGAGCCAGAGGAGCTGCTCCTCTGAGTCCTGTGGCTTTAGTGGCAGCATTTTACAGCGGCCTTGACATGGAAGACATGCCTGTGCACTGTCAACATCAGGCACATTCTTCATCTTCTATGTGACAGCACAATGTGCCCAATTGATTACTTTGTTCCTCAGCAATTATTTCTGAAGTTAAATCGAGAACCTTGTGGCTAGGATGTGGATTAGGATACAGTCTGGAATAATTAGGAGCAATATACGGCACATTAAAATGTAGTTGTTTAAAATTTCCCTAGATCAAGTACTTAATAGAAAGTTTTTCTTTCTTTCCAGAAAGAATCTCATCCCACTTAATAGAAATACTGATGCTCAGAAATGGAACATAAGCAATGTGATAAAAATTGCATTCTGTAAGCGAAAGAAAGTATAGAATGAAATAGGACCAATACATATTACACTGGGGAAATGAGTGCCCTTGCTTAGATATGAAATGCTCATTCTGAAGAATGTTTTTAATGTTTGTTTATTTATTTGAGAGAGAGTGAGAGAGAGAGAGCATTCCAAGCAGGCTCTGTACTGGTACCAGAGTGCAGACGTGGGGCTCAATCTCACCAACTGTGAGATCACGACCTGAGCCAAAATCAAGAGTTGGATGCTTAGCTGACTGAGCCCTCCAGGCGCCCCTGAAATGGTTACTTTAAATTGGGAGCCTTCACTGTATCTTAGTTCAGTTCAGGTGTCTATCTCCATAGCAGCCCCGGCTCTGCTAGTAGGAACACTTCGGTACTGAGTCGATGCCGCTGGGGGCAGTGCATGCTGTAGCCCTCAGATGGGAGGTGCCCCCAAAATGGAAAATGGTATGTTTCCAGGTTTTTTGGTTATTTTTTTTGGTTGTTTTTTTTTAATGTTTTATTTATTTCTGAGAGAGAGAGAAAGAGAGAGAGAGAGAGACAGCATGAGCAGGGGAGAGGCAGAGAGAGAGGGAGACACAGAATCTGAAACAGGCTCCAGGCTCTGAGCTGTCAGCACAGAGCCCGTCGCGGGGCTCGAACCCACGAACCGTGAGATGATGACCTGACCTGAAGTCAGACACTTAACCGACTGAACCACCCAGGCGCCCCTCATATGTTTTTAAAAAGTGAAGAATGTCTTTCTAATTTGAACATCTCCCTCCTATTTCTTATCTTATTATTAGTTTTTAATCTGTGATCGTCTGGTATCAGGTTTTGGTTCCTCTAAAGTGGATAGAAGATATATAAGTCCCACTTCTAAAGAGTAAGTGGATGACCTTTCAGGAAAAATCCTGAACTGGGTAATTCACTACCCAAGTTACCTCTTGTGCATTTCGATGCCATCTTCCCCTCCCCCCCAAATTGGTTGCTGGGGAATCTACAGTAAAAGGCAGAAGACATTTACTTCTTCTGACTTTTAATATTCAAGAAGTGGCAAATTTTCAAATTTAACTTAATTTGAAAAGCATATAATTGGAAAAGAAAAATCAACCATGACAATCTATTTTTTGGTTACTACCTTATTTTTTAACTTACGATGTCCATAATAGATTTAGAATCAGGCACATAATGGGGACTATGAAGAAACCCAGCCAGAAGTGTGGACAAACCAGGGCCATACTGATCTGCAAATAAGTAGAAATAAAGAGTATTTAAAGAGGAGTCTTTCAGTTTGTCAGTATTGAGTACCAAATGCAACTTTCAGTTTCCCTTTTCCTCCACAAAAACCTGGGTATGCAGGTATGGATATAGTCACAGGAGTCTAGACTACTAAATCAATGTTAAGTACATAAAACCTAAATAGAGTATTGGCTAACTTAATAGTATATTCTATAAACAATCAACCAAATAAATATTTTGATCAAATAAGGTTTATCTCAGGAATGCAAGAGCGGTTCAGCCTTATATTACCTAGCAACAAAACTGTACTTAACTTCCAGACAGTTGTGCCAGTATAGTCCCCCGCCAAAAATCACTCTTCCCTCTACCTGATTAATTGGTAGCTAACTGATCACTTTAGTTCAGTCAAGACTGTACTGATTTTGAGACTGGGCAAGGCTCTGTATTATATATTTTTAAAATTTTCTCTATATTCTTTTTTTTTTTTTTTTTTAATTTTCTCTATATTCTGATGTTTCACCATCTTAACATAAAACCTTCCTCCGAGAGCCAGTCAGTTCTTAGAGATAGTAAGATCTCAGCAGGGAGGTTGCCTTTGATCTGCAAACTAATCCACAGCCCTATCTCCTTTATCTGGCCCATACACCCCAGGAGGAATATTCCTCTGCCAGAATCATTCCAGAACCAGGTGCCAGGCAACTAGAAACCATCCCTATAGCACAAAGCCTGCAAAAGTCATTTAAACTAGCCATTCCTGGGCTCTTCACCCTGTTCTGCGTTGCCTTTTGCATGGAAGCCCCAATAAAGGCAAGGCTTAAGCACTCCCCAGCTCCCGTGTTTCTCCTCCTGACCACCCTGGTCTCCTTCCCATGTGGCATGCTGTGATTTATCTTTAGGACCTGTGACAATAATACATTTTATTGAAGTGGCTATGGTAAGTCCTTACCAGTCAGTAATTACTCTAAATGTAAATGGATTAAAATCTCCAATCAAAAGACACAGAGTGACTGGAAAAATAAAAAAGACCCAGCAATATGCTGCTGATAAGAGACTCAGTTCAGCTTTAGGGACACATAGGCAAAAGTAAGGGGATTGAAAAAGGTATTACAAGTAAATGGTAACCAAAAGAGCAGGAGTGGTTATACTAATATTAGGTAAAATAGACATTCAGGCCAAATCAGTCATAAGAGACAAAGATGGTCATTATATAGTATAATGGATGTCAATTCATTAAGAGGATATAAGAATTGTAAGTTTATTTGCACCTGACATGGGAGTACCTAAATATTTAAACCAGATATTAACAAAACTGAAGGGGTAAATTCACAGCAATATAATAATAGTAGGGAATTGAATTTCCCCACTTTCAACAATGGATAGATCATTTGGACAGAAAATCAATAAGGAAACAGCTGACCTCAATAACATTATAGACAGAATGGACCTCATAGACCTATTCAGAACATTCCATCCAACAGCACCAGAATACACATTCTCCAGTGCACACAGAACATTCTCCAGGTTAGATTACATGTTGGGCCACATAGCAAGCCTTAACAAATTTAAGAACATTGAAATAATATAAAGTATTTTTCCCTGATCATAATTGTATTTAATTAGAAATCAATACTAGGAGGAAAACTGGATAAAGTCACAAATACGTGGAAGTTAAACAGCACACTACTGTGTAACCAATGAGTCAAAGAAGTCAAAAGGGAAATCACTCTAGAATAAATCCTACTTGACTTTGATGAATTATTTTTTTAATGCATTGTTGAATTTGGTTTGCTAATATTTTGTTGAAGATTTTTGATCTATGTTTATCAGAGATCTTGAACCTATAGTTCTCTTTTTTTGTAGTGTCTGTCTGGTTTTGGTATCAGGGTAATGCTGGCCTTAATAGAATGAATTTGGAGGTCTTCCTTCCTTTTTTAGAAGTGTGAGAAGAATAATATTAACTCTTGTTTAAATGTGTGGTAGAATTCGCTTGTGAAGCTATCTGTTCCCAGACTTTTGTTTGTTGGGAGTTTTTTTGATTATCAGCTCAATTTCATTACTTAGTAATTCATCTGCTCAAATTTTCTTTTCCTTTTTATTTCTTATTCAGTTTTGGAAGATTGTATGTTTCTAGGATTTATCAATTTCTTCTAGGATGTCCAGTTCATTGGCATATAATTTTTATATTAGTCTCTTATAATCCTATGTATTCCTGTGGTGTCAGTTGTTATTTCTCATTCTTTACTTCTGATTTTATTTACTTGAGTCCTCTCTCTTATTTTCTAGATGAATCTGGTTTATCATTGTTGTTTATCTTTTCAAAGAAACAAACCCCTGGCTTCATTGATCTTTTCTATTTTTGGTCTGTGTTTCATTTATTTTTGCTCTAGTCTTTATTATGAACATTACACTTTGAATTCATTATCAGGCATATTGCTTATTTCAGTTTCATTTAGATCTTTCGCTGTAACTTTGTCCTGTTCTTTTGTTTGGTACATATTCTTCTGTATCCTCATTTTGTCTAACTTTGAGGTCAGCTGTATCTCCTGGTCTTGGAAGTAGTGGTCGTGTGGGCCCTTGTAGCACAGTGCTCCTGGGTCACCAGAGCTAGGTGTTCCAGAAGTATCTCCTGTGTGGACTGCCTGCACCCTACCGTTGTGGCTGAGCCACATTTGCCTTTAGCCCCGCTGGCTGCAATGACCTCCTTTGCCTGCTATCGGCACGATGGGCATGGTTTAGTCTCTGCATTGCTGAGGGGCCTGTCAATCAATGTGGATACACCAGATTAACAAGAGAGAGGGTAAAAGTTATACAGTCATCTCAAGAGATGCAGAAGAGCACTTGGCAAAATGCAACATCCATTCACAATAAAAACTCTCAAGAAAATGACTTTAGAGGGAACACAGCTCAACATAATTAAGGCCATATACAAAAAATCCACAGTTAACATTATATGCAATGGTACAAAACTGAGAGCTTTTCCTCTAAGATCAGTAACATGACAAGGATGTCCATTTTCACCACTTTTATTCAATACAGTACTGGGAGTCCTAACTGCAGCAGTCAAACAAAAAAAAGAAATAAAAGGCATCCAAATTGGTAAGGAAGAAGTAAACCGTCACTTTCTCTGGCTTATTTCACTTAGCATAATACCTTTTAAGTCCATCTACAATCTCATAAATGGCAAGAACTCATTATTTTTATGACTAATACTCCTCTCTGTGTGTGTTTGTGTACATACTACATCTTCTTTGTCTATTCCTCTATCTGTGGATACCTGGGTTGCTTTCATATCAATGCTATTGTAAATAATGCTGTAGTAAATACAGGGGTGCATATACCTTTTTGAATTAGTATTTTTTTATTTGGGTAAATACCCAGTAGTGGAATTATGGGATCATAGGGTATTGTTACTTTTAATTTTTTGAGGACCCTCCATAGCGTTTTTCACAGTGGCTGCACCAGTTTACATTCCCATCCACAGTGCACAGCAGTTCTCTCTTCACCACATCCTCACCAACACGTGTCATTTCCTGTGTGTTTGATACTAGCTATTCTGACAGGTGTGAGGTGATACCTCTTTGTGGTTTTGATCTGTGTTTCCCTGATGATGAGTAATGTTGAGTATCTTTTCCTGTGTCTGTTGGCCATCTGGATGTGACTCTTGGCTTTTATAGGTATAACAAAAGTAATCAAACCAGGTGACTTCAGCACAAATGGAGTTATTTGCAAGGAGGGTTTTGTTTTCGTTTTTGTTTTTTTACCAGTTTGGCAAATAGATTCCCCGCATGCCATGCCAAAATCAGGGTTGAAACCCTTTTCTGTGAAGCGTGTGTGATGAGAATCAATAGATCTTCTGTATGTAAACACTTTGTTTTTGCTCGCAATCTTGGCAGTTCTACCAAGGGTAAAGAGGTGATTTATGAATAGAATTAATAATCAAAGGAAAGGAAGAAATTCAATATGTCTTTGCTACAAGCGTCAAGGAGTTCGTTTTCACTCTCTAGATTGGAGTATATTTAAGAACTGAAAAAATACGCATCCTTAACACCCTGGGCCCAGAAACAGGGAGCTCAAGCCCAGGATAAATGAATGGCTCTCTCAGTGGAGAATAGCTTTTTTCTAGATGTGTATGCAGGAAAGGTGCATTAGGGAAAGGATTTTTAAAGAACTGAGGAACAAGTAAAAAGAATAATATTTCATTTAATATCTAAACAACAAGCTGCATATTCCTTATCTTAACATTCAATTTAGGCTTAAAACATTCAAAAAATACAAAATTTAAAATTATCAATCTCAGTTTATTTTTGTGTAGGGTGTAAGAAAGTGGTCCAGTTTCATTCTTTTGTATCTAGCTGTCCACTTTTCCCAACACCGTTTGTTGAAGAGAATGTCTTTCCTATTGCATATACTTGAAGATTAACTGATCATATAATAATGGGTTTATTTCTGGGTTCTCTGTTCCTTTGATCTATGTGTCTGTTTTTGTGTCAGTACCATACTGTTTTGTTTACTACAGATTTGTAATATACCTTGAAATAGGGGATTGTGTTACCTCTAGTTTTCTTCTTCTTTCTCAAGATTGCTTTGGCTATTTGGTGTCTTTTGTGGTCCCGCTCAAATTCAAGGACTCTCTGTTCTATTTCTGTGAAAAATGCTGTTGGCATTTTGATAGGGATTGCATTAAATGTGTACATTGCTTTGGGTAGTATAGACATTTGGACAATAGTCTCCCAATTGATGAGCGTGGAATATCTTCCCATCTGTTTGTTAACTTCAGTTTCTTTCATCAGTGTTTTATAGTTTTCAGAGTACAGGTCTGTCACCTCCTTGGTTACGTTTATTCCTAGGTATTTTATTATTTTTGGTGCAGTTGTAAATGGATTGTTTTCTTAAATTCTCTTTCTGCTACTTCATTATTAATGTATAGAATGCAATGGATTTCTGTATATTGACTTTGTATTCTGTGACCTTACTGAATTTACTTATAAGTTACAGTAATTTCTTTTTTTTGGTGACGTCTTCAGGGTTTTCTACATCTAGTATTACGTCGTCTGCAAATAGTGATAGTTTTACTTCTTTCTTAGCAATTTGAGTGTCTTTTCTTTCTTTTTCTTGTCTGATTGCTGTGGCTAGGACGTCTAGTGCTCTGTTGAAAAGAAGTGGTGAGAGTGGATATCCTTGTCTCGTTCCTGATCTCAGCGTAAAAGTTCTCAGTTTTTCATTAAAATTCTCAATTTTAACACAGAATTGATGACAATATAAATATTCTCTCTTAAAATGGGAACAAAACCAGCTTACCACCACCCCTCACTACAACGCTTCTTTCACCACACTCATGAATTAAGGCTCATTCAACTGTTTTCTCATGTTAACAGCTTTATCGAGGCACAATTGACTTAGAATAAACTGAACAATATTGAAAGTGAACAATTTGATACGTTTGACATGCATTATATCCATGAGCTCATTAACACAATGAAGAATATATCTAGCACCCCCAGAAGTCTCTTTATTCTGCAATGTAACCACTCCTTCCTGCCCTTCCCTGCCATTTACCACCCACCACCTCTGTCTCCAGTTAACCACTGATCTGCTTTCTGTCTCTATATTTCAAATAAAAATGTTTTCTTAGTCGCCATACATACCATATAACAAGAACCTAATAAAGCATATGGCACATTAACATGAAAAATATAATTACAATATTAGCTATTTTAGATGATTCTGAAGTAATTATAGCTTTTATCAGTTATGCACAAAAGATAACAATTTTGGAAACAGCTAAGTAATTTTGAAGTCTAAAGCAATGAGACTTTAGATAAAACAATATTATAACTAAAACTTCAACTGGACTTTAGTTGAATCACCAACTGTTTCTAAATTGTATTAATTGCATCTTTTATTTCCAAATTATCTTGAAAGTAGATACCAAACTTTTATTATGAATAAACATAAGTGTTCATGAGGAATGTAATGCATACTTACCACTTACAGCTAATAAAACTAACCTGTCCTCTCATTTCAGGAGCAAG
Organism: Hyaena hyaena; assembly: GCF_003009895.1. Lineage (NCBI taxonomy): Eukaryota > Metazoa > Chordata > Mammalia > Carnivora > Hyaenidae > Hyaena > Hyaena hyaena. The sequence goes on along the minus strand of NW_024080643.1, from coordinate 4,014,891 downwards.
AGGAATTGTGGGCCATAAGAAAGAGTAAATTGCAAAAAACACCAGCCATATAACTATGCTTCCCCAGATTGCCAAATGATTAAACTGTAGAAAGAAAAATATTACAAAGACACTTCAGCCTTTTGCATTTAAAAGGAAAAAATTATTTAACTCTATCAACTGACCAAATCATTTGCCCAGGCCATATGTTCTCACATGAAGAAAATGATAATCTGTCGATTTCTTGACACTTGAGCTCTCCTTTCTAATGTCCTTCTCAGAATACAGTTTGAACAGAAATCCTTAAGAGGGCTAAAAATTTGACCCTATCATACCTGTTCTTCGGGAATAATTCTGGGGAAAATAGCAGAAGTTGTGATTCTTCGACTGACTGATTAAAACTGGAGGGTTTTCAGGGCGCCTGGGTGGCTTAGTCGGTTAAGCGTCCGACTTTCGCTTAGGTCATGATCTCACGGTTCGTGGGTTCGAGCCCCGCGTCGGGCTCTGTGCTGACTGCCAGCTCAGAGCCTGGAGCCTGTTTCAGTCTGTATCTCCCTCTCTCTCTGACCCTCCCCTGATCACGCTGTCTCTCTCTCTCTCTCCTGGAAATAAATAAAAATATTAAAAAAAAAACTGGAGAGTTTTCTGTGCATATCAAGTACCTGTGCCACTCAGATCAAGGTAATATTGGCTGAAGGATCACTGTCCGTGCCTGGGGCTGGAAACTGCCAAATCCCTAGTGGTAAATGCTAAGAAGGTAGGTCCGTCTGCTGATCTGATCCACTTGCCTTGTATGATTTGTGTTAGCAGAGGGACAAGGAGTATGAGACCTGAGCTGGGTCGTTCTGGGTACCTCAGAGTTATCATCTATGCATAGATCAGTGACTCACTAGATGAAATCATTTCTGAAGGGTTCAAGTGCTCTCATCCTAGTAGGTGCTGCTCATTACTTAATCCTATCTAAGCAACAAAAATATGGCGGGGAAAAATACCCATATGCCAATATTAGAGTATTTGTTATTTATCAGTCATTTTCAAAGGCGGTTTTTAAAACTCTTTGGAAATAATCTCTTAAAGGATTTCTCTCTTGTGATCATGTAGGAGACGATGGAGAAGAGAATCGGTTCAAGACACTGAGCTTAACCTTTTCAAATCCTTCAGTGCAGTTTCATGTAACCTGTTCCCTTACAGTCAGTCGGCAGAAATACAGGCCGCAAAGGGAGGCCTTCTGTGGGGCTTAGATCCCTGGTGGGTTTCTGTTGGGACCATCCCCTTGGGGGTAGCAGTCAGCCACCACTGCTGCTCTAAGATACATTTTTCTTAATTTTTTTTAATGCTTTATTTATTTCTAGGAGAGAGAGAGAGAGAGACAGCGTGAGCAGGGGAGGGTCAGAGAGAGAGAGGGAGTCACAGACTGAAACAGGCTCCAGGCTCTGAGCTGGCAGTCAGCATAGAGCCCGACGCGGGGCTCGAACCCACAAACCGCGAGGTCATGACCTGAGCGAAAGTCGGACGCTTAACCGACTAAGCCACCCAGGCGCCCCTCTAAGATACATTTTGTTATCTCTCCGCCCCAGCCCATCTCTGCAGAATCCCTCCCCACCAAGCTTCCAGAAGCACGGGCTCCCTCCCCCGCTCTCCCCACGGGCCAGAGGAGCCTGTGGTCCTTTTCTTTCCTGCACTAATTGTCCGGCTCCTTCCTAACCGACATGTGAGCTGGAGGGCAGCAGCCTGGTAGCTCGCAGGCCAGGAGAGACCCCTGTGTTTTGTTAAGCCTGCTTTGGCCTGGAAATGATGCCTTATTCATAAATGAGGTTCACCATATGCAGATCGTGTAAGTCATCAGGGATGTAAGAAACATTCACACTGAAGGGAATTTAATAACAATTAGAATAGAAAATAATTGTTTGTTTATGCTACACTGATGAAGTATAAGCCATTTACAATCGGTGTGCCTTATGAATTGCTAATAAAATCGTTTTGTTCAGGACGCTCAGTCCCCCCTTGGTGCTGATGTTCAGTTGGGGACGGTAGCAGTGAGAACACTCTGTGTTGATGACATTGGGGAAGAAATACATGATATGCTACGGAATCTTAGCTCTCCTAAGGTGACAGACTGGCTAAAATTCAGTTTCTCTCATGAACTTTTGAGTGCAGCTTGGAAAACAACTTATTTAGGGGTGTATATGTACATACATACAGATTCACTTAAATTACTGATCAGTTCCCTGAAGTTCCACTTTTAATAATATCCTAGGGAAATCATTACTCCTGTCTGTATATAACACACAAGTACATCTGTGTTCATAACAGTTCTGATTGTATATCATTTATAGTAACAGAAGTTAAAACAATTCTAAAAACAATATAAATAATAACTACCCAAGTGATAAAATATCACACAGTCATTAAATGAGGCATAAATATTAAAGAGAGGGAAAAATGTTAAAGATCTAGTAGTAAGTGAAAAAAGGTAAATTATAAAACTATTAGGTTTTAGAATTCTATTTTTATGAACAACAAACAAGCACACATAAAACAAAGACTGAAAAAATAGAAACCAAAATGTCCATGTCATTGACATTGAACGGTATGGGCAATTTTTATTTCCTCCTTTTCTGTATTTGCTAAATTTTCTATTATAGTTCTGTACTTTGATAATAATAATGAATTAAGGATCTCAGCATGATAAATTGAATCTATTTAAGATGTAATCTAGGAAAAGGAATTTTTAAAGACATTAGACCGCTAACACGCCACCATCCAGCTTAAATCGTCACTTGAATGTGCAAAACCAAAGAAGGTAAAATGTGAAGAATAGAACAAAGTGCTTATTTTCTAAAGCTTAAAAAGTAAATCAACATGCAAACAACTATACTGGATTGAGGAACTACCCAAAAGAATACTCACTTTATTCCAAGATAGTGTGTCTAAACCAGCTTTCAGACAAACAGTGACAACTACGTACTGTGCAAGGAGATAAAATGGGGAAATAGAGTGGGAAAATGTATTAAAATTTCCATTAGAGCCCACGTACCCTACTCCCCGCTGACCCCTCCTGCCCCCCCCCCCGGCCCCCTCATTCTCTGTGTCCATTGAACTCAGGTGCCATAGGTTGCTAACTGTTTTGCTAGCTTCTAATTAAGAAGAGAATATAGTGCTTTTCAGTAAATGTTTCATATTTAGAAGTCCTTCCACAGTATGACAAAAATCATGCTTCTATCATAAGCTCATATTTACATTCTTTATAGATAGAATGGAAGATTTCTTTCTGATTAGAAATCCAAGTCCTATGGATAAAAACCACAGTTGAACAGGGTAGATTGAAATCATCATAAAGAGCATTTTGGCTTATCCTTGGCCATTTGGATATATACATATTTTAGAAACAGCGCATCAGGCATCCAGGGCTTTTGATTGGGATTACAATAAGTCTATAAATCAATCTGAGGACAGCTGACTTCCTTATAGTATTGAGTATTCCAATAACGAGCATGGTATATTTCTCCATTTAGATGTTCTTAATGTCTCCACTCAAGTCTTACAGTTTTCCTCAGAAGTCATGGACATCATTTGTTAGATTTATTCATGTCTTTCCTATTTTTAATGCAATGGTAAAATAGTATATAGACTTTTTATTTTCCAAATGTTTATTGCTGATATATTGGAATATAATTGGCTTTTAAATATTGGCCAATATCCAGCAAACTGCCAACCTCTTTTATTAATTGTAATATTTTATCTGAACTGCTTTTGTATTTTCTGTGTGCACCCTGTATCATCTATGGTTTAAAGCCAGTTTCCCTCTTTCAGCGGCTTGTGCTCCTCTCTTTGTCTTATCGTGGTGGGTCGTAACTCCCCCACAGTGGCGAAGAAAGGTGGTAATACCAAGCAACTTTCTTATGTTTCATCTTATTCTTAATCTCAAAAAAAAAAAAAAAAAGCTTTCAGTGTTTCGTTAAGTATGATTCTGTCACCCTGTGGTTCCTGTGCCGCAGTAGATGTGGGATACACTGCGTGTTTCAAACCCTACTTTTGAAGCAGACTTTACGTCCACTCTGTCGCTCCAGGCTCGGCATCCACCTAGTCTCCGTCATCCCATCTAAGCTTCTCCAAATCCTTAGAGGTGCCAAGGCACCGGCCCCAGCCCACCACTCCAAGTTCATCTTTGCCATTATCCTGAACCTCCCTTGCCCAACCCACAGTCTGCACTGTGCTTCAGGTCCACTGGCCTCTTTAATTCCCTGTAAGCATCCAGGTGGACTCTACCTCCCTGGGGGTTTACTCCATTCCTCTTTTGGTGCTCATCCTTTGGCTTAGTACCTCCTTCAACTCACTGGCCCTGGGAACAGCGTGTCAGGAAAGCTGGATCATAGTCCCATCTACTTCTTTGGTTGCTATGCTGAATTAATTTTGCTGTGGCTTGTTATTGCTGGCTTTATTATGTATCCTTTTTTTTTTTTTTGTCTTAGGAGATTGAGATTCCATTATTTCAATTTACTGTGGCATCGTAACAAGGAATGTCGTTTATGTTTGTATGCCTGCATGCGTGTCTAGATGTGGGGAGGTCTGTATGTGTGGGTCCAAATAAATAAGAAAATACTACCTAACCTCATTTGATGTTTAGGAAGATCTAATACAGAGTGAAAAGCCATACCCACCTCCATGAAATAATAAAGACAACTAGCTTAAGTGAAAAGAGGCATTACGCCAATAAACTGCTTCCTATGTAGAAGAAAACATGAGGAAAAACATGGCTTGTGGTTTTGTAGTTCCAACATATGTTGTTAAATGAAAAATAAAAACATGCAGAGGGATATGTTTCCACTTCAGACCAAAGGAATAACATACAATTAAATACACACCTATAATTTTTTGAATTATGAGTAAGATACAAAACTCAGAAGCCATAAAGAAAAATATCAATAAATTTAACTACCTAAGACTAACATGCAGAATACGTGTCATGAAAAGTAAATGTGAAAAGCTGGAAATATATTCATGTAGCAGATATGGGAAAAAATTAACCTCCTTAACACATAAATATCTACCAATAATAAAAAGACCATTTTATTGTCTTTTTATTTTTTACTTCACGCAGATATGCCATCCTCAAAGCAAAAACTGCCATAGAATACCATTTTACCTACTAGATCAAAACATGCAGTAAGGCTACCTACTGCCAATGGGGGTTTGGGGAAACTGATAATCTCATAACTAAATGTGTACAAACTCTTTGGGGGGTAATTTAGTAATAATTTCCAAAATTCACAATACTCTCTGATCCAGCAATTACACTTATAGAAATGTTTCCTACAGGTCTGCCTACTCATGGGCACGAAGAATAGTCTTTGCAACACTGTTGATAATGGCAAAGGACCCAAAACAGTCTTAATGTCCACTAATAGGAGACTAGTTAAATAAATAATGATCAATTAGTCATACAAGCAACCCTGAAAGAATGAAGTAGATATTCATGGGCTGATATGAAGCCATCACCCACGTGTGTTGTAGAGTGAAAAAACAAAATATAGAAGAGCACCTCCCTACCTGTACAAAAAAAGAGAGGATATATACAATAGTTATATGGATTTCACATTCCTAGAAATTACACACACACACACACACACACAACACATGCATATGAAATCACTATAATAGTTCCTTCTTGGAAAAGGTATTGGAGCATGATGGAGTCTTAAAATTTTTGAAATTCTTATAATGCTTGAATTTTTCAGTTAAAAACTAGAAAAAGATATTGAACCATATGGGTGACCTTACCGTATAAATAAAATTTCCAAGAAACAAATAGTCTGTAGTATAGCCCCCTTGTAAGACCATATCTGAAAAATGAAAAAGTCATTTATTTATTTTTATAGAGCCTGAAACATAGATTTGAAATTATTTTTACCAAAGGTACCCATGCCGGCCACCAAAAATGTTTCTCAATTGTTGGTCATTTTTCTACAGTGACAACATTGCTTGCTTTGCCTGTCGTTGTGACACTTTTCCATTTCCCACTCTCTCCAAAGATATATTAAGCAACAAGTGAATCAATACATTGCAAGGAGCAATGAATGTGATTACTAAACTTAGTTTCACACGAAAATAAACCGTCTGGCAAACTGAAAGTCCAATTTGATGCGTGGCACTGGGAAACAAGACTAGGATTTTAAGGATTTTGAAATAACATCTTTGACACTTTTACTTTTCCAGGGTTACTAAAATAATAAAGCTAACAGATAAATTTACAATGGAATTTCATAGTCTGTTCTATTACTGCTAAGTCTACTATAACTTATGAATTTGTTTCCTGTATAAATAGCCAAAACTACCTCAAGATTAGGATTTTTTTCACTTCTTTTCACTTTGTGTTTTTTTTTATGTTTATTTACTTTTAAGAGAGAGAGAGAGAGAGAGAGAGAGGGAGTGCATGAGCACAGGAAGGGCAGAGAGAGAGGGAGACACAGAATCTGAAGCTGGCTTCAAGCCCTGAGCTGTCAACACAGAGCCCGGTGTGGGGCTCAAACTCATGAACCGTGAGATCATGACCTGATCACGATGCGATCATGATCAAAGTCAGATGCTTAACCGACTGAGCCACCCAGGTGCCCCTTACTTTCACTTTTTAAAATTGTCAAATATATACTGGTGCTTCTGGTCCTGGTTGATATGAGAATACTGGGGTGCAAAAACCTGATCTGAGTATCAATTCAGAAGCTCACTCATTCCATTTTCTCCTGGCTAAGAACTCACCGGAACTCACTGAAATTACACAAGTCTCATACTCTTAAAATTATCAGCAGTGGAATATTAGGGCATCTCATTGCTGGAAACTATAGGTAAATATGTGGGGCCAGCCGGGGAAGTAACTATGAGTCTGGGTTGTGTATGGACCCAACTTGGTGAGTTTTCTGGGGAATGGGGTGATGGTATAGATGGGAACAGTCTTTAATTGCCTAGAAACAAGGAGAAAAGTGCAAAAAACCAAAAAGGTCATATTGACTTATGCTGCCCAACTGCCATGTTCACAAAAGAGAAAGGGAAACTTTGTTGGGACAGAAGAGAAACTTCCACTATGCACATGGTGATGTGGAGTTTAACTCTTTTCCTTCTGCATAGTGTACGAAATCAGTGATGCAAGTAGAGAAAACCTCCACAGAATCTTTGCCAGGGTGACTATGAGACCAAAAAAATCCACAATCCCAGGAAGCTAAGTAGGGCTTCAAAGCAGCTAAGGCGAGCACAGAAGCTGTGCTTGGTAAATGATAGTAAAAGCTCCAGGGTAAAGCAAATATCAGGTTGGCTGGGGGCAGCAGACCTCAGACAATATCAGCAAAAATACCCCTCATTAAAAGAAACTTCTTCCAGTAGCTGGGAAAGAAAAATCAGACTTCTTGAGGAGTAATACAAAAGAAGCAGACACAGCTTCCATAAAAGGATATTCTATTCTGTATGATTTATATGGTTCTTATTCACTAAACTATACATTTGTATAATGTATAAAATATGTTTGAAAGTGGTTTGGAAGCACATAAATAGAAGATCAGCAAAACTGAGATGATGCATACTCACCAAAGAATTTGGGGGGGGTAGAAAACTTATTATTCCCAGCTAATCAAACAATGATTGGAAACCCCAGAGCAAAAAGACTTGTTGTGAGCATTTGATAAATGAAGAAAGCAAAACCAAAAACAAATACAGTGTTAAAATGATCGCTATGATTGTCATTATTCAGAGCCCAGACAATGTGGAAATGATGTTGATTCATATAATATCTGAGGACATATGTGGATGAGATGGGAAGTAGAGTAAGTTTGCTTACTCCCAACTGTAATTGGGAGTCAAATAAGAGCATTCAAAGCTAACAATCAAGTGATGGAATTATGATTTTATATAAAGGGTAAGGTATATACCACGTGCAAGTTAATGGGATGCTAGAGGGAAGGGAAGGGAAATAGAAGGATGGGAAACATAATTTTATCATAGTTGGAAACAAATGGATTTGCCCACAGAAACGGCAATGTCTATTAAATTTATAATAAAAATAAGCATAAGACCAAAATCCAAACCTTCTTGAATACCAGAAGACAATACACAAAAAACTCACAAAGAAATCCGACCACACAATTAAAGATTAGAAAAATATATTAAAACAGGAAATGCACAGTCAAATGAGATATTGCAAACAAAACCTATTTTTTGCAAACAAAATTACCCTGATTATATCTCAAGAACAAAACAGTTCTATGCTGTATACAAGCAACAGGCCTTAAAAAAGAGTAATTCATACAGTTTGAAAAGAAAATTACAGGAAATAAAAATTCAGATTAAAAACATAAAACATGGTATTAAGAAATTGAAGAGAATTAAACAAGCACCTTATAATGCCGAATGGTACAAACTGCAATGAGTGTGAAACAACTTGGAGTGTTGGTGGAACAAATAACAAACATTTCTAAGCCATGGATTATGAAAAATTAAAAGGGAAACAAATATATTAGAAGAGTTTCACTCTACTTTCTCAGTACCTGACAGACCAACGAGAAGAAAATTATCAAGACCAGGACTTTTCCTTCCCTCCATGAAGAAGTAACAGTACTTTTCCTCTTGCTATATGATCAATTAGAAAATTGGCCGGGGGGCGCCTGGGTGACTTAGTCAGTTAACCGCCCAACTCTTGATTTCGGCTCTGGCCATGGTCTCATGGTTTTGAGGTCGAGCCCCTCTTTGGGCTCTGAACTGAGCATAGAGCCTGCTTAGGGTTCTCTCTCTCTCTCTCTCTCTCTCTCTCTCTCTCTCCTCGCCTCCCTCCCTCCCTCCTTCCCTCCCTCCCTTCCTCCTTTCCTCCCTCCCTCTGCCCTTCCCCTACTTATACATGCACTGTCTTTCGAAAGAAAGAAAATTAGACAAAGCATATGAAATAATTTTTTCAGACATTGGGTTTTAGCAGCACAGGACTGTGACCCCTGAGAGAAGGGTAAAGAGCTCTACGACTGCCCTTGCTTCATACATGGAGGTAATTTCTGGTCTGTGCAGGGAGGAAGAGCCCAAAGATGGGTCAACATTTTGGCTGAGTTGATGAGACCAAGACTGGACCTTAGAGAGGCCAAGGTGGCTGGAACTTGGAGAAATGAACATTGGAAATAAGGGAACTATGCAGAGAATGAGCTCCAGAAATTCTTTGGCTGAATGCCAATCTGTATATCTGTACTGACAAGTTTCACAAGGCCAACAACGAGCAGTTACTGTGGAAATTACCACAGAACTGCAAGTCAAAACTTGCCAGATCTAATAAAGAGCTAAGAATTACTCATATTTCCACAGTCCAAAGTAAAGAGACCCCATTCAATATATGAAGCATTCAGAAGACACGCAAGAAGAGATAACCTTTGTACAGGAACTAAATTACTTCTATAGTAAAAGATACTCTAGACTCACTTCAAGAAAAAAACAAATCTTAGAAGGATCAAACTATTCATCGGGAATGTAACTTCCTACAAAACCAAAGTCCAAGTATTTGAAAGTATACAACAAAAAACATTCAGCACATAAAATTCACAGTGGTCAGCCCAGCACCCATTATAAGATTGTGGTACATGAAGAAGCAAAATTTTGAACCGTAACCAGGAGAAAATTGGCAATAGAATCAACAGAAAAAAACAGAGATATTGGAATTAGCTGAAAAATCTTTAAGATAGCTATTACAATTACACTAAGCATTTGAAAGAAAGCAATGAGAGAAAGGAAAGATGTAAAGAACTAATCAGTATTTCTGGAGATGAAGAGTATTAATACGTGAAAGGAAAATGTCACTGAATCATTATTAACCTCAGAGAGACTGCTAAATAAAAGACCAGTGAACTTAGGCATGACAAAAGAAACTAAAAATGAATCAAAGAGAAAACAAAGATGGTGCAAATGAACAGAGATATGGGGAAATATCAAGAGTTCTAGCAGATGTATAGTGAAGTCCCAGAAGAAAAGGAAAGAGTGAGAGAAAAAGATATAAAAAGAAATGATGAGCAAATCTTTCCACATTTGATGGAATCTATAAATCAACAGACCCCAAAACAGAGCAATCTCAAGAAGGATAAATGCAAATAAAACACCATCAAAATATGTCAATATCAAATTGCTGAAAATCAATGATTTCCACACAAAGACAGAAAACCTAATATGTAAAAAGAAACAAATGGGGAAAATATCAGACTTCCCAAATTGTGCAAACCAGAAGACACCAAACATTTTTCAAGTATTGAAGAAAATAAACTACCAATCTAGAATTCTATACACTGCAAAATTTTTTTCAAAATTGAAGGCAAAAGTATTTTGACAAAATACTCAGTTAAAAGTCTCAGTTAAATAGAAGGGAAAGGAATAAGAAGATTAGAAATTAATACAATTTTTTAAAATTAACAGTATATAAAATCAGTGAGACCAAAGTTGGTCTTTTGGAACTATCAATAAAGTTATCTAGCTGCACTGATCACCACAAAAAAACAGAATTTAAAATTACCAATATCAGTAATGAGAGAGAGAATATCACTAGTTATCAGTATGAGTGTCACACATAAGGAAATGTTGTAAACAAATGTATGCCAATAAATGTGACAACTTGGATGAAAATTTAAAACCCCTTGAAAGATACAAACTAACAAAATGGATTCAATTTTAAAAACCTGAATATCCTTATGTTTATTATTAAGATTAACGTCCTAATTTAAAACTTTCCCATGGCTTCATCAGTAAATTCTAACAAATATTTATGGTAGAAATAATACTAATCTTAAACTTCTTCAGAAAACAGAGTCAAGGGAAACCCTGCCCAGATCAATTTAAGAAGTAAGTACTATCCTGATTCAAAATCCAGACCAAGAATGTTATGGGTTAAGTCAGACAAATATCTCTCATAAACATAAGTACAAAATCCTTAGCAAATATAAACAAATCAAATCTAACAATGTATAAAAAAGATAATAAATCATGACCAACACTGGTTTATTCCAAGAATGCGATGTTGCTTAAAATTCAAATATCAGTGAATATAATTAATCATATTAGCAAGAAATATTATCACCTTAATAGATGCATTTAAAAATAATGTGATCTGGCAATGAGAAAGAATGAAATCTGGCCATGTGTAGCAACATGGATGGACCTTGAGGGTGTTATGCTGAGCGAAATAAGTCAGGCAGAGAAGGACAAATATCATATGATTGCACGTATAGGAGGATTAGGAGGAACTTAACAGAGGAACAAGGGGGAGAAGAAGAGGGGGAACAGTGGGGAGGGGGAGAGAGGCAAACCATGAGAGACTCTTGAATGCTGAGAACAAACTGAGGACTGATGGGGGTGGGGGGAGGGGGGAGATGGGCATGGAGGAGGGCACTTGTGGGGATGAGCACTGGGTGTTATATGGAAACCAACTTGACAATAAACTGTTTGTGAAAATAAATAAAAAATAAAAACCATGGCTTTTGATAAAAAATGTTCATGCACATTTAAAAAAATAATAAATAAAAATAATGTGATCAAATCCCAAATGTATTCACAATGAACAGCTTCAGCAAACTACAAGTTAAAAGAAACTTCCTCAACATGCTAATGGACATCTATGGAAAAGCCAATATCATAATTTTTGATAAAAGGAATTTTTTCCTCCTAAGATTAGGGAAAAAAGCAAACATGTCCACACCTACCTCTTCTATTTAACATTGTTTTGGAGGTCACAGACTGTGCTTTAGTACAAGAAGAATACATGAAAGGGAAGGAAGAAGTAAACCTCTTTACTCACAATGTGGTATATATAGAAAATACTAAAAAAGCAAAAACCAGCTACTAGAACAATTAGTGAATTTAGCAAGATCACAGAGTGCAAGTTATTGTAAGAAATAAAATTTATTTCTATATGGTAACAATGAAAAATTGGAAAATAAGATCTAACAACACCATTTACAGTAGCAACCAAAACTTGAATAGCGATGTTTAACAAAAGATGTGCAAAGATTCTGCATGAAAAATTACCCACAAAATTCCTAAGAGAAATTAAAGATAACTTAAATCACTGTAGAGACAGACTGTTCGTGAACTGGAAGACCTAATATTGTTAAGATGTCAGTTCTCCAATTCACCTGAAGTTAACCTGTAGACTAAATGCAATCGCAGTCAAGATCTCAGTATTTTTAATTACAATTTCAACTGATTTTAACAATTTGTATTGAAATTCAAAGGACTTAGGATAGCCAGAAATTTTTCAGAGAAGGTATATTACCTGGTTCAGGATTTAAATGTGAAGTACAGTTATCAAGACAATACGGTCTAAGAATAGACTTAGACATCAATGAAACATAGAGATTCCAGGTATAGATCCATACATACAGCTTCAAAGATGCCAACATAATTCCATGGGAAAAACAACATCTTTTCAACAAAAGGTATGGAACAATTGGCCATCAATAGGCAAAAGATAAATCTCAACTCTTACATCAATCCATAAACAAAATTAAAATCAGAAAACTGAAAAACAAACTTCTAAAAGAAAACAGCAGTAAGTCTTTGTAACCTTTCAGTGGGCAAAGGTTTCTTAGAATAAAAAGAAAAAACACAGAGCATAAAAATGTTTGATAAATTAATCAAGCCATAGATTCAGGGACAAAATTACAATGTATACATGACAAAGGACTCTTATCCAGAAAGAACACTAGCAACTCCGGAGGACAGTTGCAACAATTCGATTTAAAAATGGGTGAATTACTTGGAAAAAAAATTCCCTCAGAAGAGGTACACAAATGGCATGAGATGCTCTATATCATTACTCATCAGAAAAATGTAAAATAAAATCACAAAGAGCTAGTGTATAATATTTCAGTGATGGTGTAAACAATAAGTGATGCATGATAAAATGGGGTGAACTTATTCTCATTGAATTTCTAATTTAAGATTATTTGATTAAAAAAAATCATACATGTAAAATCACAGTCCCTGATTTATATATAGCAAAATTGCAAATGGCCTCCCTTTAGGATTCGCTTCTGTGGTAACAGAACCTTTCTGGGACTTTTCTGTGAGGATCTCATGCCTGGGTCTTGATCCCTGCCTCCATCACCACATCTGCTTTCTTGCCGGAAGAGTCCCCAGACCACAGCTGCTGGAGATACCCAGCTGCAACTTGCACCTGACTGCCTCAGCCCCTGAGGACCCCGAGAGGGTTAAACAAACATAGTGATATACGAGCAAGTTAGTGGCGCCATTATAAGTAAATGAAGAGGGAGAAATGCATCCCAATTTCTAAATAATTTTTAATGACCTTTTGGAATACAAAATTTTCACTAGCTGTAAATCACCAGAAATATAATTAATAGCAGAGAATGTAAAGCCTATTAAAACATTAAAAACAATGCAAACATTTTTGCACATATATATATAATCACTATTCCTTGCCTGTCTCTGCATTTCTTTAGCACTTGTACTAGAGCAGTAATTCCCAAACTTGTCTGTACTTTGGAATCTTCTGGTGAGCTTCATAAACCACTGACGCCTGTGGCCTCACCATAGATTGTGATTCAGGTGGTTTGGGGGTGGTGTGGGCTTTTGGAATTTTTTTTAAAAATCTCTCACCGATTCTGATGTACAGACAAGTTTGAGAACTGTTGCATATATTCGAAAATGGTAGAGATGATGGTCCTCTCTCTCTCTTATTTTCAATGTCCCCTGTTAATAGATTTCATGTGATACAAGTGAAAACATAATGCTATGTAGATCATATAACCCTGGTTGATTACATTTAGTATGACACATTTAGGCCGGATTTACAAAGTAGGAACCTGCAAACACTGGTTTTGCTTCACAGAACTGCCCAATGGTGAGTGAGAGCTTGTGATTATGTAGTTTGCTTGCCCGTTATACACAAAACCCCTTTAAATTTGAACATGTATTAAACCTGTTAGTGCCAACCCTCCTACATTGTTGGTGGGAATGTAAACTGGTGCAGCCCCTCTGGAAAACAGTCCTCAGGAAACTAACACTAGAACTCCCCTATGACCCAGCAATAGCACTGCTAGGAATTTACCCAAGGGATACAGACATGCTGATGCATAGGAGCACATGTACCCCAATGTTCATAGCAGCACTCTCTACAATAGCTAAAACATGGAATGAGCCTAAGTGTCCATCATTGGACTAATGGATCAAGAAGATGTGGTTTATCTATACTATGGAATACTTCATGGCAATGAGAAAGAATGAAATCTGGCCATGTGTAGCAACATGGATGGACCTTGAGGGTGTTATGCTGAGCGAAATAAGTCAGGCAGAGAAGGACAAATATCATATGTGTGCACGTATAGGAGGATTAGGAGGAACTTAATGGAGGACCTTGGGGGAGAAGAAGGGGGGAAACAGTGGGGGAGGGGGAGAGAGGCAAACCATGAGAGACTCTTGAATGCTGAGAACAAACTGAGGACTGATGGGTGTGGGGGGGGAGGGGAGAGATGGGCATGGAGGGGGGCACTTGTGGGTATGAGCACTGGGTGTTATGTGGAAACCAACTTGACAATAAACTATTTGTAAAAACAAAAAACAAAAAACAAACCTGTTAGTGCCAAAACACCGCAGTCAAATAATTCAGTCCCATTAACTTGTAAGGAAATTTGCAAATATTATTTTATCTTAGTTAGTCCTCTGTTACTCCTCTGTAAGTGCAAATAGTCATAATTATTCATTTCTTGTAGAGAATAGAAGGGTGGTGTGTGTGTGTGTGTGTGTGTGCGCGCGTGCGCGTATGCTGGGGGACATTTTACATGTTATGAGATTGAAAATTTTAGTGACTCTTAGAGAAAAATGCCCAAAACATGAATGTTTTAAAAAGAATTAGCATATTTAATACTTGACATTTAACAACATAAATTATGTAAAATACAAACTTAATAAAACCATAGTATTTCTTGTCCTGGATTTGCATTCATTATTACCACAGTGGCTCAGATTCCCTTCTGTATTTTGAGGATGATCTATGATGCCCCAAATATATTCTATTTATTGTATAGAATAAATCTTTACCAGATTTAGTGAGATAGAATTTATATACCATACATCCAAACATTTAAAATGTACAGTTCAGAGGCCTTTAGTATATTAACAGAGCGATGCGACTATCAACATAATCAATTGTAGACCACTTTCTCTCCCTCCCAGAAGAAACCCCAGATCACTGCCCAGCCGTCCGCCAGCCTCACACAAACACTCATCTACTTTCAGTCTCTATCTATTTGCCTGTCCTGGACATTTCATGTAAATATGTGGTCTTGTGACTAGTTTCTTTCATTTCGCATAATGTTTTCAAGATTCATCACTGTCGTAGCATGATCAGTACTTCATTCCTTTTTATTAATAAACACTATCCCATTGTATGGATATAGCACATACCCATTATGTATCTATTCGTTGATTAACGGACATTTGGGTTATTGTGAGCAAACTCTATGTGTACACATTTTTCTGTGGCATAGACTTTAATTTCTCTTGGGCATACACCTAACAGTGTACTTGCTGAATAATAGGGTAACTCCATGCCTAACCATTACAGGAAATGCCAGACTGTTTCCCAAAGAAGCTACACCATGTTACATTCCTGCCAGCAGTTTATGGGGATTCCAATCTCCACATCCTTGCCAGCATTCATTGCTATCTGTCATTTTGATTATGGCCATCCTCATGGACATGAAGTAGTACTTCATTGTGGTTTTAATTTGCATTTGTTTAATGATTAATGATGCTGAGCATCTTTTCATGTATTAGTTACTTGAATATCCTCTGGGTGGGGGAAGGTCTATTCAAATCTTTGGCATATTTTAAAAACTGGGTCTTTTTGTCTTTTTACTGTTGAGTTGTAAGTGTTCTCTATGCATACTGGAAAGAAATCTTTGTTATAAATGTGCAAATGCTTTGTTCCATTCTGTGGGTTGTATTTGCACTTTTTTATTGAAGTATAATTGACATACAATGTTAGTTTCAGGTGTACAGTGTATTGATTAGACAATTCTATTCATGAGTCACTGCTCACCACAATAAGTGTTAGTCATGGTCTGTTACCATACAAAGTTTTTACAGTATTATTGACTCCATTCCCTATGCTGTACTTCCCATCTCCATTTATCTATTTCACCCATTCCCCACCTACCTGCCATCTGGTAACCACAGTTTATTCTCTGTATTTGTCTAGCATTTTGTTTGTTTGTTTGATTGTTTTGTTTTTTAGTTTCCATGTGTAAGTGAAATCATAGGGTATTTGTCTTTCTATGTTTGACTTATTTTCACTTAGCATAATACCTCTACTTAGCATAATACCTCTAGGTCTATCCATCATGTCACAAATGGCAAAAGTCTCATTCTTTTATATGGCCGAGTAAGATTTCATTGTATATGTATATGTATGTATATGTGTACATCTGTGCGTGTGTGTATACACACATACCACATCTTGTTTATCCACTCCTCTACAGATGGACACTTGGGCTGCTTCTATATCTTAGCTGTTGTAAATAATGCTGCAAGTAAATACTTTTGGAATGAATTGATGTTACACTGCTGCATTAAAAAGTCACCACAAAACTTAGTGATTTAAAATATTTTATTATCTCTTGTTCTAAAAAAATAATGCTGCAATAATCATAGGAGTGTATGTATCTTTTTGAAATAGTGTTTGTTTTCGTTGGGTAAATATCCAATATTGGAATAGCTGGATCATATGGCATTTATATGTTTAATTTTTGAGGACGCTCCGTACTGTATTCTACAGTGGCTGCCCCAATTTACAGTCCCATCTACAGTGCATGAAGGATGCCTTTTCACCACATCCTCACCAACACTTATTTCTAGTCTTTTTGGTATTTGCCATTCTGATTGGTGTGAGGTGTTACTTCACTGTGGTTTTGATTTGCATTTCCCTGATGATCAGTGATGTTGAGCATCTTTTCATGTGTCAGTTGGACATCTGTATGCTTTCTTTGGGAAAATGTCTATTCAGGTCCTCTACCCATTTTAATCAGATGGCTTTTTTTATGTTGTGTTCTTTATATACTTTGGATATTAACTCCTTATCAGATATATCATTTGCAAATATCTTCTCCCGTTGACTAGGTTGCCTCTTGTTTTGTTTGATGATTGCTTTTGCTGTGCAAAGCTTTTAATTTTGGTGTAGTCCCACTAGGTTATTCTTTTGTTTCCCTTGCTCATGAGACCTATGGATAAATATGTTGCTAAGCCTAATGTCCGAGGATTGCTATTATATGTTCTTTAAAATTTTTTGATTTCAAGTCTCACATTTAGATTTTTAATCCATTTGGAATTTATTTTTGTGCATGGTATAAGAGGTCTAGTTTCATTCTTTTGAGTGTAGCTGTCCAGTTTTCCCAACACCAATTATTGAAGACACTGTCTATTGTGTATTCCTGCATCCTTTGTTGTAGATTGACTGTATTGGCATGATGTATTCTTGTCTCCTATCGTGTGTTCTTACTTCCTTTGTTGTAGACTGACTATACAAGCAAGGGTTTATTTCTGGAGTCTCAGTTCTATTCCTTTGATCTATGTGTCTATTTTTGTGCCAGTGCCATAGTATTTTGATTACTATAGTGGTGTAGTAGATCTTGAATCTAGGATTGTAATACCTTCCTCCAGATTTGTTCTTTTACAAGATTGCCATGGCTCTTCAGGATTGTGTGTGTGTGTGTGTGTGTGTGTGTGTGTGTGTGTGTGTGTGGTTCCATATAAGTTTTAGGACTATTTGTTCTAGTTCTATGAAAAATGCTAATGGTATTTTGATAGGGATTACACTGGGTTTTTAAATTGCTTTGGGTATTATGGATATTTTAGCAATATTACTTTTTTCAATCCATGAGCGTGATATTATCTTTCCATTTGTTTATGTCAATGCAATTTCTTTCATCAGTGTCTTATAGTTTTTGGAGTATAAAGTCTTTTACCTCTTGATTAAATTTATTTCCAGGTATTTTATTCTTTTTTGTGTAATCTTAAATGGGGTTGTTTCTTAAATTTCTATTTCATTAGCAACATATAGAAATGCAATAGATTTCCACTGGGCACCTGTGTAGCTCAGTTGGTTAAGTGACTAACTCTAGACTTTTCCTCAGGTCATGATCTCACAGACATGAGATCAAGCCCTGCATTGGGCTCCACACTGGGCATGGAGCCTGCCTAAGATTTTCTCTCTTCCTCTCCCTCTGCCCCTTCTTCCTCCTCTCTCTCTCTCTCTCTCTCTCTCTGTCTCTCTCTCTCTGTCTCAGTAAAAAAAAAAAAAAAAAAGGAAAAGGAAAAGAAAAAAGAAATGCAACAGATTTCTTTATATTAATTTTGTATCCTTTATTGAATATATATTAATTTTGTATCTACTTTATTGAATTCATTTATTGATTTGGGAGGTGTTGCCAGCTAAACAGTATTACATCTTTCAATCCACAAACATAGGATGACTTTATGTTCATTTAAGCCTTCTTTAATTTCTTTCAACAATGTTTTATAATTTTCAAAGTATAAATTTTGAACTTCTGTTAAGTTTATTTCTAAGTATTTTCTTAATTTTTATGCAATGGTAAATAGAATTGCCTTTTTTATATATTTATTTATTCTTAAGAGAGAGACAGAGTGCAAGCAGGGGAGGGGCAGAGACGGAGACAAAGAATCTGAAGCAGGCTCCAGGCCCCAGCACAGAGACTGACATGGGGATTGAACTCATGAACTGTGAGATCATGACCCAAGCCAAAGTCAGTCGCTTAACTGACTGAGCCACCCAGGTGCCCCTAGAGTTGTTTTCTTAATGTCATTTTCTGTTTTCTTACTTCTGTTGTATAGAAATAAAATTGATCCTCTGTGTGCTAATCTTGTTCCCTGAAACCTTATCACCTTTAATAGTATTTTAATTCTAGCATTATCTATATATATATATAACATGTAGTTTTAGCATTATATATATTATATATATGCATATATATAATACATATAATCATGCCATATACAAATAGAGATTGTTTTACTCTTTCTAATTTTTTAAAATATTTTTATTTATTTCTAGGAGAGAGAGAGAGAGACAGCGTGAGCAGGGGAGGGTCAGAGAGAGAGGGAGACACAGACTCCAAAACAGGCTCCAGGCTCTGAGCTGGCAGTCAGCACAGAGCCCGACGCTGGGCTCGAACCCACGAACTTCGAGATCATGACCTGAGCGAAAGTCGGACGCTTAACCGACTAAGCACCCAGGCGCCCCTACTCTTTCTTTTCTTCTCTGGGTGATTTTTATTGCATTTTCTTGCCCAACTGTACTGCCTAAAATTTCTAATACAATGATGAATAGAAATGTTGGAAATGGTATCTTTGTCTCTTTTTTTTTTTAAAAGAATTTTTTTAATGTTTTATTTATTTCTAGGAGAGAGAGAGAGAGAGAGAGAGAGACAGCGTGAGCAGGGGAGGGTCAGAGAGAGAGGGAGTCACAGACTGAAACAGGCTCCAGGCTCTGAGCTGGCAGTCAGCACAGAGCCCGACGCGGGGCTCGAACCCACGAGCCGCAAGATCATGACCTAAGCGAAAGTCGGACGCTCAACTGACTAAGCCACCCAGGTGCCCCATCTTTGTCTCTTTTTTAAAAAGCATATTTATTTTTCAGAGAGAGAAAGAGAGAAGGAGAGAGTGCATATGAGCTGAGGAGGGGCAGCGAGAGTGGGAGGGAAAGAATACGAAGCATGTTCTGTGTTCTCAGCATACAGCCTGATGCTGGGCTCAATCTCACAAACTGAGATCATGACCTGAGCTGAAATCAAGAGTCAGATACTTAGCCCACCCAGCCACACAGGCACTCCCCATTCTTGATTTTAGGGGAAAGCATTCGGTCTTTCACCACTAAGCATAATGTTAACTGTGGGAGTTTTGTAGATGTCTTTTATCAGATTGAGAAAGATCCATTCTCCATACTCCTACTTTATTGAATGTTTTTATCATGAAGATGTACTGGCTTTTGTCAAATGCTTTTTCTGAATTTATTGAGACAATCATGTAGTTTTTGTTCTTTATTGTTATGTTATGATGTATGGCATAAGTTTATTTTTAGATGTTAACCCAGCTTTGCATTACTGAGATAAATCCCATTTGGTGTTTTTGTGTATAACCTTATATATATTTCTAGATTTAGTATGTTGATATTTTGATAAAGATTTTGCATCTATACAATTTTATGAAGTTTCTTTTTAAATCATTTGTGAAAAGACACAAGAATAAATATGCATTTACACTGTCTTATATGATTACTAATCACCTTAACCAATGCTCTTTGTGAACTGGGTTTACATTTTTAATCTGAAGAACTTCCTTCAGTATTTCCTGAAAAAGCATGTATTATAGTAACAAATCTGCTCATTTTTCTGTTTCTATGGGAATGTCTCTATTTTGCCTTCATTTTGAAAAATTATTTTGCTGGGCGTAAGATTCTTTTGTTGACAGGTTTGTTTTTGTTTTTTTTTCCTTTCAGTACTGCCTTCTGACTGCATTTCTCTCTCTCCCTCTCCCTCTCTCTCTCTCTCTCTCTGTGTGTGTGTGTGTGTGTGTGTGTGTGAGAGAGAGAGAGAGAGAGAGAGATTGAGAGAGAGAGAGATGAGAAGTCATCTCTAAATCTTACTGGAACTCCCTTGTCCATGATTCATTTTTCTTGTTCTGCTTTCAATATTCTCCTATTGTTTTTGGCTTTCAACATTTTTGCTACAATGTGTGTGGGTACGGATGTCTTTGCAATTATCTCACATAAAGTTCACTGAGCCCCCTTGGATGTACAGATTCATGTTGTTCAACTAATGTGAAGCTCTTTAGTTACCATTTCCTTGAATAGTTTTGCTACTTCATTCTTTTTCTCCTCTGGGTCTTATACTCCCATTTGCCTATATCAGTGTGCTTAAAGGCTTCTCATACTTCTGAGTCTGTGCTCATTTTTCTTCATTATATTTTATCTCTGGTTTTCAGCTTGCATTCTTTCCATTAATGTGGCATCAAGTTTCATCATTCTTCTTCCAGTTAACATTTACTGTTGAGCCCCTCTAATGAATTTTTCACTTTGGTTATTAAAAACTTTTCAACTCCAGGAGCTTCATTTGGTTCTTTATTATAATTTCTATCTCTCTTTTGACCATCTTTTTGATGTGCCTTCATACCTTTAAGGATTTCTTTTGGTTCTTTGAACATGTTTGTATTGGCCAATTTGAACTCTTTGTAACTGGGACATGTAGGCCCTGTCATAGGAAGCTTTGGTCGCCTACTTATTTCTTGGAGTGTGGGTCACGCGGTCTGGTCTCTGCATGTCTTGTAATTTTTGGTGCTGCTGAAAACTAGGCATTTTACATAATATACTGTAGCCCCTCTCGATATTGATTTCCCTTCCCTGTCTTTGAGGCTTATATTTGTTTTGATGTTTATTTGTTCTGTGATTTGGCTGGCTATTTTAGTGAAGTCTGTTTCTGCGGTAGTGTGAAATCTTGGTATTGTTCCTTGGAAGGTGCAGCCCTGAGCAAGCACACGGTCACCTTGGTTTTATCTCGTCTGTATTGACACTCCTTTTCCCTGAATTTTCCATTAAGCTATCTGACTCATTTCGTATTACACCAGGTTTTAGGCTCCACTCATTACCCATGGGATATTCTACTGTTCTTGACAGTGTTCTGGGGGCATAAATTATACAGCAGTCTGATCCAATTAAATTCAGGCTGGGATGATTTTGAGACAAGTCTTTGAGATTTGTTCTCACCTCAGGAGGGCTATTTTTATCTGTTTCTGTCCCTGGTTCTCTCTGATAAACTGATAGGCCTAAGGGTTAGCTGGTTGGTCTCAATTAAGATTTATTATCTTTGAGGGGCGCCTGGGTGGCTTAGTCGGTTAAGTGTCCGACTTTCGCTTAGGTCATGATCTCGCAGTTCGTGGGTTCGAGCCCCGCGTCGGGCTCTGTGCTGACTGCCAGCTCAGAGCCTGGAGCCTGCTTCAGTCTGTGACTCCCTCTCTCTCTG